>NW_007181283.1:1954-5224 GCF_000164805.1 Carlito syrichta
CCCGCTCCCCCCCCACCCGGAACCCGTCCCGAGGCTAGGCCCGTCCGGGAGCGCCTGGCGGGGCCGTTGCCCTGGACTCGGCGCCCCGGCTGCCCCCGTGGTGGCTGCTGGACGCCACCCCTCGGGGGTCCTCGGTCTCCCGGCGCTGACCGTCTTGCTGGCTGTGGGTACGCCGTGGGCCAACGCTCCCCTCCCGCCCCGGGCCCGTGGCCGCCCCAGGAGCTGTGCTGGCACCCGGCTTTGCCTGGGCCTTTTCAGTCCCACGGCTGAAGGTCGGGCCGCTGCTGCTGCCCGGAGCCTAGCTCCGTGGGCCTGCGTCTTAGCGCGTGTCCTTGGGCGAGTCCCTGCCCCTCTTCCCAGACGGGGAAGGGGCTGGGGTGTCGGGTCTCCTCCGCCTGAGGGCGTGTGGGGACGGGCCGGCTTCTGGGAGTGGACTGCTCGGTGTGTCCCCTGGCCCCCGTGCCTGGACAACCCGGTGGGTCTGGCTCATGGCTGTTCTGGCCCCGAGGGCAGCACATGTTCGATGCCTCCCACAGGCCTTAACTCTGGCTAGCCTGAGCCAGTCTCCCACCGGGCCTTCTCTTTCGTCTGCTGCCCCAGCTGCACGCTGCAGCGGCAGGGCTGCCTGGGCTCGAATCCGAGCTCCTGTCCCTTCGAGCCCACCACCCTTCACCTGACCCGTCGGGCGAGTCCGGGGCCATGCGATCCACCTCTCCACCAGGCGGATGGCACGTGGGTTTCCCTGGGGTCCACCTGTGGGTGCTGTTCCCTGAACCCCTTCTGCAGGACTCTGGGACACTGCCAGATTGCAGTGCTAAAGTTTTGTATTTGATTGGGAAGCAAATGTCCTCAGAAAGACTCACATAGGAAGTTTGCATCAGTTTGAAATATAGTATTCTCCCATTGGCTCCAACCTTCCTGCCTATCAGCAGGACAATGGCTAGGGGACTTGCTGTGCATCCTGACAGTGTGATACTCCACAGGTTGAAAAGAGTAAGGTAGCGCCCCTTCTGACAACATGGATGCCTTCCTCAAACATTATGCTGAGTGACAGTTTCTAGACATGGAAGAGTGATACTGATGATTCTTCTTCTGTGAAATTCAGAGCAAGATGGTTGATATTTGGTGTGGGAAATGGAGAAGGTTAAATTTTTTCTGGGATGTTAGAAGGGACTGGGAAGGTGCTTGACTGAAATTTCCAGGAAGATCTAAGTGTTCTGTATCTTCCCGTTGGCTGGGTTAGTCACCAGGTGCATGCAATTGTCAAAATTTATTGAAATGTGCCCTTGGAATGGAGGTGGCAGTAACATGAACCATATTATTTGAGCCTGTGTTCCAGACCACCTAGGTTCCACTGTGTTTACTCGGGGAAGCAACGCCCATGTCCTCATCTGTCATTGGAACCACCTGCCTGTGTCATGGAGTGGCCTGAAGAATCCCCTGTGAGGGTGTATGTTGTGGAGTTTTGAAGACTAAGTTCTTGCCTTCATGTGAGGTGGCATTGTGTTCGATGCCACATAGCACCTGATGCATACGTGGGCGCCACACCCTTATCTGGGCTCTACCTCTTGTACCATGCAGGCTGGGTAGTCAGAGTGAGAGCCCCAGGAAAGGAGGACATAGCTGCAATTCTGGGCCTTTGATCTGAAAGAGTCTGTGAATGTCGATTCCCAGGCTGTGGAGTTGGGCTTCTGCAAGGCATCAGTAGTTTCTGCTTTCCTCTCAGGCTTGACTCTCTTCTCCCTGCTCTGCCTTCACAAAATCCAGTCATTTCTTAGGGGTGAAGCCCAGGTAAGGAGGGCAGGCCTGTCTCTCCTGACCTGTCACATCAGTGCCTGGAGAGAGAGCATGTCGTGTCAACAGCACACTTATCTGGATAATTGAGTTCATTATCTCCCTCTGGAGCAGCGCCCAGGCCGGTCCAGTGGATCCTCAGTGAGCCCCAAAGCCTCTGCCTACTTGTCCCTGGCTGTCCTGCGTGGTCTGTCTCTCTCCTGATTGACCTCTCATCTCTAAATGCAAGCACTTCCTTAGCCTCTAGGGAGTCTGGCGTGAAGTAGACTTCTGTCCTTCTCTCTTGAGAAGGAAGGGAATTAGAGAGCTGTCAGAGCCTTTCCCAGACAAAATTATGAACTTCATTCATTCATCCAACAACGAGTTAAACTGTACCCACTGCATTCTGGTCAGTATAGTATGTGCTGAACTACAACTGTGGGTCAGCACAAAGATAGACCCTGCTCTGCCCAAGTGGTTATCTAAGTGAGTAGGCTAAGGGTAGACTTCAGGCAGTAAGGAACAATCTCCCAGCAAATGGGGAGGGATGAACTCTGATATTTGCCATCCCCTAGTATCCTAGTGTTCATTCAGGTGACAGAAAAATCTATTTCTATGTATTTCTTTCAAGGAATGGATGCTACAGAGATGCAGAAAATCTGAAAATACTCATTAAATGCCTGTTCCAGATAAGGCACAGCACTAGAGTCTAGGGTTATCAGCAGCCACTACAGAGGAAAAGCCCCAAAAGCATAAGGACCATAACTCTTGGCTTTGTACATTTCTGTAAAGACTGACGAAACAATTCTCTTGTAAATCACAATTTTAGGTTGTTGGAGCCAGGTTCCTGAAACAGAAAAGTTTCCCCACAATATGCCAATTTCACTTTTCACAGAAATTGAAAAAAAAAAACTGTTCTAAAATATGTATGGAACTACAAAAGACCCGAAACAGTCAAAACTATATTGAGATTAAACAAACTTGGAGGCATCACAGCTCCCAAATTCAAATTGTGTTACAAAGCTATAGTAATCAAAACAGTATAATTCTGGCATATAATCAGACACATAGACCAATGGAACAGAATTGATAGCCCAGAAATAAACCCATACATATATGGCCAACTAATTTTCAACAAGGCCACCAAGAATAGACAGTGGAAAAAGGTTACTCTCTTCAATAAGTGATACTGGAAAATGAAAAACTCACACGCATAAGAGTGAAATTGGACCTGTATCTTGTACCATTAACTCAAAATGGATTAAAGACTTAAACGTAAGACCTGAAATCATATAAATAGAAGAAAACATAGGGGTGGGGTGTGGTGGTTCATGCCTGTAACGCCAGCACTTTGGGAGGCCAAAGCAGGAGGATGGCTTGAGCCCAGGAGTTCGAGGTCAGCCTGGGCAACATAGCAAGTCGTCATCTCTACAAAAAATAAAAATCAAAAAATTAGCCAGACTTGGTGGCATGTGCCTGTAGTCCCATCTACCCGGG
>NW_007181283.1:5370-52803 GCF_000164805.1 Carlito syrichta
GGAGGGAGGGAGGGAGGGAGAGACTGACAGACAGGAGAGAGAGAGGGAGTGAGGGAAAGGAAAAGACAGGGACAAAGCTCCTTGACACTGACTTTGCCAATAGTTTTTTTGGATATCACCTTAAAAGCCCAGACAACCAAAAAAATAGACGAATGGGATTACATCAAACTAAAAAGCTTTTGCATAGCAAAGGAAACAACAAAATGAAAAGGCTGCCTTCTGACTGTAAGAAAATATTTGTGAACCATATGTCTTATAAGGGATTAATGTCCAAAAGAATAAGGAGCTCATACAAGTCAATAGCAAAAACAAACAACAATAACCAAAATCAAACACTCCTCTCAGAAACTCAATGAACTCAATTAAAAAATGAGCACAATACCTCAATAGACATTTATCCAAAGAAGACATACAAATGCCCAACATGTATGTGAAAAGGGGTTTAACATCACTAGTCGTCAGGAAAATGTAAATCAAAACCCACAGTGAGATATCACCTTGCACCTGGTAGGACAGTTATTATCAAAAAGCAACAGATAACAAGTGTTAAAAAGAGTGGAGAAAAGGGAGTCCATCCATGTACCCTGTTGGTGGGAATGTAAACTTGTACAGCCATTGTGGAAAACGGTATGGAATTTCCTCAAAAACTTGAATAGAACTACCATATTTTTATGGTCTGATTCAATTAATCGGCTGCTATCTCTCATGGTTAACCAAAGACAAGAGGCAGAAACTGGGAGAAACGGGAATGTTTAATTTCTGTAAACAGGTCACAGGAAGACGGGTCGGCATCATGACCAAAAAACTCAAAGCAACACAAACTTATTTCAGTATTTATAGCTAAGGCAGGCAATGTCTTATCTATTTTAATTATTGATTGCCAGGGTCTACGTGCCCTGTGACCATTACTCAGAGTGCTTCTTTATCAGCACGTAGTCTCCTCAGCATCTGACATAAACCAATGTCCAGAGTACATCAATCTTGTTTCTCTTTTCAGTTACACATCTCTTTAAATAATCCTGGAATTATTCAGTTATGATTCATTATTCAGACACACATAAGCCCCTACTAATGATTACACAAGATATAAGTCTAAACTAGACACTGTAAGAAAGGGGTTTACATTTAAAGAAGGATTTCAGGGAGTTTCAAATGAGTTCATCTCTTATCTCGCAAAGGTTTTTTCCCCTCAGAGATGTGTAACTCCCTTATTCCTTATACCAGCTGCTTTTTCCTCCTGTGTCAGCTCGTTAGACAAAATTGACCTTCCAAACCATTCAGGCAAGGCCATGGTAGGAAAAGAGAAGGGGCGTTGAGGGCAGTGGGGGAGGGGGAGGAAAAAAATGTGCTTTTATTTTATTTTATTTTTTGAGTTGGAGTCTCACTCTGTCGCCCAGACTGGAGTGCAGTGGCCGCTCCCAGCCACCGCAGCTTCAACCAGCTGGGCTCTGGCGATTCTTCCGCCTCAGCCTTGCAAGTAGCTGGAACTACAGACGCTCACTACCATGCCCGGCTCATTTTTTGATTTATTGTAGAGATGAGGTCTCGCCAAGTTCCCCGGGCGGGTCTCGAACTCGTGGGCTCAGGCAATTCACTCACCTCGGCCTCCCAAAGCACAGGATTACAGGCTGAGCCACCGAGCCCGGCTGAAAAAACTGCTTTTAAATTCAAGTGGCTTCTACATTCAACCTGACTCAATTACAAAAGAAAGTTTCTTAATACAAATTTCTGAGTCTTTTCTAAATGACTGTTCTAATACAACCCACGTGACCTTTTCTCAGCCTATAACAATATGACCTCCCAATCCCTCTGTTGGGTATATGCCCAAATGAATTTTATTTATTGTGACCTAAGACTCTACATTTAAAAAAACTTCTACCAGTACAATTAGTTGTAATACCTAGTTGCTCAAAATAACAAAGATAGTAAAAATGTTGATAAATATGAAACATGAAAGGTGAGATCTGGTTGGAAATGAATCCTTGAAGTGAGATGGATGGGATTTTTTTCAATGAATTAAGATCTTCATGTACAAGTATGAGACAGGAGTCTGCTTTAGCTTTAATCCTACTTATCTTTTTTACCTCAAGAAGTGAATGAAAGCAAAAGAAGATTTAATATAGTACATCATTTAATTCTTCAAATTCCTCTCATGCTGTCTGCCAACAATTACAAAATTGGCCGGGCTCGGTGGCTCAGCCTGTCATCCTGCGCTTTGGGAGGCCGAGGTGAGTGGATTGCCAGAGCCCGCGGGTTCGAGACCCACCTGGGCAACTTGGCGAGACCTCATCTCTACAATAAATCAACAAAATCAGCCGAGCGTGGTAGTGCGTGCCTGTAATTCCGGCTACTCGGAAGGCTGAGGCGGAAGGATCGCCGGAGCCCGGCGGGTGGAGGCTGTGGTGGCCGGGAGCAGCCACTGCCCTCCAGTCTGGGCGACGGAGTGAGACTCCAACTCAGAAAAAAAAGAAGAAAAAGCAAAACAAAACAAAAAACCCCAAGCAATTACACAATTATCTCTCCTCAGAGATTAATCGTAAGGACCTATCAGCTGAAGACCCAGTTAGGTCCATTTGCAAAGAATTAGAGACCACCTAATGGACAAAAGAATTTGTCACCCAGTCACCACGTCATTTGTTTAGTCATTTCTGAGAAATATACCAAAAAGATTTTGCAAAGACATGGCTATAGGTTTTATGTCTTACTCTTCCACTTAGAGGTGTTTTGTTTCATCTGATTTACTCAGAAAAGGCTGGAATCTTGAATATTAATTTAAAGACACTTTTGACATTCATTAGTTTTTGATAAAATCTTCTTACCTTATACATGTCATTAATATATTTTTGTCAAAACAATAACGCTGCAGATTTACCTCGCTCAATATACACCATGAAAATTTCCTGTGAAAACAGTCATCATTGTCATATCACAGAACTGGATCAGCCTTCATTTCTGTCAGAAAAGTCTTGATTTTATTTTTCAAATTACATAATTGAGTTAATATGCATTTTGAGGAATTTTTGAAAACCACTAAAACAATGCATAGGATACTTCTCTTAATGTAGATATTACTGTACTAAAAATATTAATATCAAGATTAAAATGCTGTAGAAGTAATAGAATGAACTTATTCATTTTCTCATAATTTGCAAAACAAGGTAATAATGCTGTTTCTCATCACCTAGTTTATGATAAGGTATGTGATTTGGAACTTAAATTTTACTTTAAAGAAGATATTATAATAGAAAGCATGGGATGCATCAACTTTGCCTGTATTCAATTTTAGTGTGGGTCTTTGGGGGAATAAATGCTCAGGAATCAGGTAACCCTTAGAAACAAAGCCATTAATTTTATTAGACATTATGATCAAACTTTTTCCCATGTCATTAATTAAAAAGAAAAAGTATTTACTGCTAAAAATTAATTGATCTGGTAGCTAGCCTTTTATATTTAAAAGAGGTAGAAAATATAAAATACTTTGTAAAATGAAATAAGGTCATTGCAATTGGAATAAATATTCATGATTTGATTTGGTAAAAGTAGGTTTTAACTACCTTATTGCATGAAGTATATCTTACCTGAAAAAAGCCATATTAACTTTTTTGCCTGTGGGTTTTAACCACTGTATACTAATTATTTGAAATTATCAAGAAATATTCTAGACAAGCTGAAAAGAATGAGTATCCTAACCAAATTCACTTGTTTGTGCCTCTCCCCCCACTCGCAACCCCCCCCACGCTATTGGCATGCCCTAGCCACAAACATAAAGAGTAACTGGAAAATAATCCATATGTGAAAAAAGACAAGGGTGTCTGCCTCAAGAGAAATAATTTTATAACATCGTGGAATAGCAGATGCCAAGTAATTCCCACGGCACGCAATCTCCAATAGATCTCAATTCATACTATTTCGACACAGGCCCAAATGGCAGTGTTTTAGATACATGCTTCACTCCCAGCAGAAATACAGTTTATGTAAGGCAGGAAAAGGCAAGTTTTAAATACGTTGCCAGGGATTTGATTAATCACTGAAGGGGATTCCCCGAAACCGACGATCCCGGTTGTTCCTTTGTTTGCCAGACCCGCTGTCTTTTCAGTCCTGGGACGATATGCTTCAGGACATCAGGGTGAATATGGGGTATGCTTTTCTCTGGAAGGCTGTGGGGATGGGGAACCCACATGAAGAAGATGCCACCAGATTTCAAGCCCATGGAGTCTCAGAAGGCCTGCTCTGAACGTGAAATTCTAGGAAATTGAAATTAGCCCACTTAATCCTTGGAACGAGTTTGTGTACACCAGAGACTCACGAACCTCATTTGTAAAGATCCGTGGCTTGGACTATGGTGGCAGCGATGGAAATGGAGAAAAGTAAATGAATTGGAACGATACTTGGATTAGGGGTTGACGACCTTTCTCAGTAGTCTCCCTGCCCTGGTGAGTCGCTCCCTCGACTTGGAAAGGCACAGACCCTGCCCTTGGAATTGGCCCAAGGGCAGGATCTGTGCCTGACTGTTCCGGCAGCGTTCCTGAGCGTGGCCAGTGCCTGGCCCACAAGAGACTCTCAAACCTGAGCTGTGGTGGGAGCTAACCTTCCCAATCCGCACTCGGTTCCCTACCGTCCACGGAAAACCCGCGTACCTTTTTGGGGGAACGCCAGAGCTCACAAGGACCCCCTCCCCAGCACACCGCACACGGCGGCAAGGCAGTTTGGCTGTGCGGAGCGTCGTCTACAGAAGCCCTCGCCCTCAAAGTCTCAGCCACCTCAACCTTGGAGGGGCGGGGGCCGCGTAGACCCGGCCTGTGTCTGAGCGGTGAACTACGACCCCCAGGATCCTCTGTTAGGCCTGGGGCATCCCCGTGTACCCCTAGGGCTCGCGGAAGCTAGCAGTCCTTTCCGAGGGATGCGCCGGGCTGAACTGCTGCCCCAGGTGCGGGGCGAGGAGGAGGCTGCCGCGGAAACGCGGCCGCGGGTTCAGGAGGAGCGGCAAAGGCGGCGGCCTTGGCCGTGGCCGCGGCACGGTGCGCACGCGCTATGCGGGCCCGCAGCCGGCCGGGCTGCCTCCCAGAACAGCCGTCGACTAGTGCCCCGAGGTCCGCTTGCTGCCTGGCCGTCGGAGTCTGTACCGCCGGGTTGCCATAGTGACCGCCACGCCTTGGCGCGTGTGACAGCTGGAGGAGGAGATCTGCGCAGGCTGATTGAACTTCCGGCAGGCGTGGCCTGTGCCCACCGTCCCCATGGTGACTCTCCTCCCTCCAATGCTGGGATCCTAAAGGGCCCGACGCGGGAACCCCAGTGGACTGAGGGTTCGGTGTGGTGCCCACTCCTCAGGTGGGAAGGAAAGGCACCCATGGAGGAACCAACCCATATGGTGCTGCAGAGAGGTGAGCCCCTCAGGCTGCAGTGGGCAAAGAGGGAATCAGCCCTTTCTCCAGACCACTGGAAGGGAAACTGATGCCGGCCTGGCGGTGGTGGGGAGGTAGGTACTGCCACGCTGGAGGATTGGGGCGAAGAAAGCGTTCACTACCTTGGAGATGTCAGGCTGCCACGCGGTGGTGTACCAGGCAGTGTACCTCGGGGGCTGTGCTGTCCAATAGAAACATAATGCCAACCTCATGTGTGCTTTTAAAACCGTCTAGCAGTCTCATTTAGAAGTCAAAATAAAACAGGATAATTAATGTTGATGTGTTTTATTTGACCCAACATATCCAAGTGTTATCATTTCAGTGTGTGATCAGTATCAAAATATTGACATTCTTTATTTGTACAAACTCATTGAAATTCGGTGTGTAATTGAGCTGTGTGGCATATCTCAACTCAGACTCACCACTCTTCAGGGGCCCCATAACTACATGGGGCTCTGTGGCTGCCCTACTGGACAGCATACCCCCAGAGTGTTTTCTTGGCTGCTCCTCCAATGAGGCTGGGTTTTGGCTTCCACTTAGCAAAGTATCCCCAAGTCTCCTGTCTCATTTTGAACTCCAGTGCCTGTGAGGTGGGTAAGACAGGTTCCATGCCATTTCACAGGTGAGGAGTAGCCAATTGGTGTGGACATTTTCAGCATAGGCGTGTACTTGCTGTAGGGCAGGGCCAGGAGCTCTCATGGTTTCTTCTTTCTCTCCCAGCACTGCCTTCCCAGGGTTCTGCTGATCCCCAAAGGATGACTCAGAAGAAGAAGAGAAGGCTGGTGGGCTGCTGACAGCCTCTTCACAGGTGAGCTGGGATTCCTTTTTCCTTCAGAGAGGCTCCCTGAACTCTCAGGGAGTACATTGTCCTCCCTGCCCTGGAGGGTCAGTTTTTCCCCAAGAGCTTGGGCCTCAAACCCCTCACTCCCAAGATTGACTATCCGGAGAGGATGGACCCCGTGGGACACCCCTCTGCAGTTCTCTCCTTTCCACCCATCACTTGCTCCTTCGTTACACCTTTGAGACCTGCTCTGTGCCTCAGCGTTTGCTATTATGCCAAGTGTGAGACCCAGTGCTGGCCATCAAGGTATTTAGGGTCTTTTGAGGGAGAGGGTGCGGGATAAGTTATGAACATGCAATGGTGAAATAACAAGAAACTGCAACATTAACTGCCCCCGTTGGAAATTTCAGCAGAGAGTGATTGGAGAACAAAGGAGGGAGAAATGTAAGCTGCATGTGGAGACTTGGAGGCGATAGACAGGTGTTCCAGTCTAGGGGAGAGGATGAGCAAAGGCTCGGGACAGAAATGAGCATGGACTTTTCGGGGACTAGTGAAGAGACAGACTAGGGTCGAAGGTGTGTTGGGACAAATGTTCATGTGCATGCCTACAGTGAGTCCAGATGGGGTCTACACTCTTCTTTAAAAAGTTTTATATTGTGGTAGCACACTCATCACCTAAGACACATGTTAACCATTTGAAGTGTACAATCCAGTAGCATAATCACACTCACAGTGTTTTGCAGCCATCACCACCTTCCATCCACATAACTTGTTCATCCTCCCAACAGAAACTGTCCTCATTAAACACCAACTCCATTAATCACCAACTCCCCACCCCCATCCCCTGGCACCCATCTTTCTACTATCTGTTTCTATGGATCAGACCACTCTAGGGAACCTCTATGAGTGGAATTCCACACTATTTGTCATTTCACATTTGACTTCTTTCACTGAGCACAATGTCTTCAAGGTTGATGTCAATATTCTTGGCCATCAGACTCACTGGACCTTGTAGTGTAGGCACTGGGAAGTCATAGATGAGGGTTGCTTCATCTCAAGTGGTAATTCATGGTAAGCCTATCAGGTGTGTGGAGGAGGGAAGATACAGTGACCTGATGTTTTGTTTTTGCTTGGAAGGCCAGAAGAATGACAGTCCCCATACTACTCAAGTGAGAAACCATTAGTGGGCCTCAGGGAGTCCTCTAAGAATCCATTATTTGAAACACCGAAAGATTTCAAAGATCAAATTAGTTGAATCATGTCAATGTGTACAAGAAAAAGGGGGAAAAGTGCCCCCCCTTTTCTGGTCAGTTAGCTCAGGTAGTAGCTTATGGATTCCTGGACTGGTTCCTGTGGTCCAGCAATGGGGTACAGCCTGTTCAGGCCTGTGCAGAGACCCCCAAGGTGAGAGTTGGCTGCTCTTCGGCACCAGCTAGTTGTTTTCACTGGATGTAAGAAGAGCACGTAGAAGAGAGTTTAAGTCTTTGGCTGCCACGTTAGCCACAATGAAGGAAGTGGATAGTTCCAAATGTCTTAGTTTTCAAATTAAGAAATTCAGATAAAATTTCAAAGCAACAAACTTTGAGAGAGACCCATCTTAAAGGAATCAACTTTTTCATAGGTGTTAGAATGAATGGGGTTCAGCTACGTTTTATGGACTAGACAGAGGAGACATTCTTGAGTTTTTATTATTCACATTATGTAAAATCACGTTTTCAATCGCATTTCGAATACAATGTGAACATTAGGCTGTGTGTTGTGAACATGTTGGCCAGCACTGACTTCACAGCACCAGCCTTAATCTTTTCTCTCTGGGGAACCAGTTTGTTCACTTTTACTTACCGGCTTTTGGGGGCACAGGGACTGAGAGCAACTCTGTAGGGTACTGGGCTGGCCACACCCTGGCTTACTCATCTGCCCTGGTAGCCCCTATAGAAACGTCTGGGATTCAAGAAGTGCAACTCTGACCTAGTGAACTCCTCTGAAGCTTACAGAGGCTTTGGCACTTGAGGTGTGTTCTCAGGTAGCAGCCACACAGGCAGCATTTCCAGACCCCAGATACAGACAGACTGCCTCGGAATTGGTTGACTTCCAGCTATTTGCCCAGATGCCTCGAGCCAGCCATTCTGGTTCTTAACCCCTTTTTGTAGGTGGCAGACTTGGGTGTCTGTCTGGAGCCAAGCCAGCCATTCACCGCAGCCTTTGTGACTCAGGCCATCTGCTTGCTGGAAGTCCCTTCTCTCTGCCTCTAAATTCCCCCGCTTACTCAAGGCTCTTCGTTCCCGTGATGATGTGTGTGGCCAATCCAGCACACTTTGTTCTTTTGCTTGAATACTTGTCCCAAAGGTTTTTAACCCAAAGCCTTGCTATTATTTGGTACGTCATTGCTTGCTGTCTTTTTTTAATTATCACAAAGTGTCATCACAACACTAGCAAGGCGTGAAAGAAAAAGAAATTGTTCGTAACCCCATGAACACTTTAGCACGATGGATTTCAACGTGTGTCTTTCCTTCTAGTCTTTATCCAAGTGTATCGATTTTTGTCATCGTCTCCTTTTTCATGTATACGTATTTTGAGGTTCTAAATGTTTTAAATCCCTGAGGAGACAGTGGGGGCATTTTTAGGGCCAGATGATAACTGCCTTTGAGCTTGAATGGTTTTAAGCATGAGTGCGAATCACTGGGGTCATAAAAGAGCATAATGTGTTCAGGGAACAGTGAAAAGGATGATTTTCCCAGAGCAGGAGGTCTATGGGGGCAGGAGTGAGAAGCAATGAGGCCAGACAGGGAGGTTGGGAAAGTCTAAAATGCTACTTGAAGGAATTTGAGCATCTGCAGAGGATTTCAAGTAGAAGCCTACTGTGCCTGGGTTTGTGCTTCAGAATGGCCACCCTGGTGGCAGTGTAAGCAGTGGAACAGTAGAGTGTGAGTCTGGAGTGGCAGGAAGACTAATCATGAGGCAGTGGTAGTAGTCCAGCAGAAAGCCAGCTGAACCCAGGGCAGTGGAGGTGGTTCCTAGCAAAGCAGTAGAAGTGAAGGGTCCTGAACCCCTGCTTCAAGGACTGCCAGTGCCATGGGCCAAAGGTGTGAAGTGTCCTATCCAGTGCCATGCCCCTTTGGTGACCACCTCCCCATCAAGCCACTCTTACCCATGTGGCCTCACCACTCTCTGCTCCACCCTCCCCCCCTTTCAGTGTTGCTCTATCATCTAGTCACTACCGTAAAGTCAGCTGCTTGACTGTTACTCAAGGCTTTCAGGCACAAGTTCCCAGTCATTCACCTAACAAATATTTCATGAGCAGACGGAGGGTTGGGGCTAGAGGCCACTGGTGTTGGGAGGACTCAGCATACACCCAGGGCTGGGGATGGGGGGACTCAGTATACACCTAGGGGCAAATCAAGCCAGTTTCTTGCCACTGACATTATTTCCCACTCTGCTATGCCCAGAACATCAGCTCATCAGAATCTGCCTTAACTCTTTTCTTCCTAATAAAATGACTTTCATCTCAGAAGCAGTGATGTGTCTACTTCTTTCTGTACCTTCCACAGCATATAGCACCCATCCAGGCTCACACTACGTGCTCAGAGGGCAATGGACTTGGCACAGAGGGGCCCATGAATATCTTCGCACCACTTCCGGTTTGTCTTCACCTCTTCCTACAATGCTGCCAACCTCAGCCCCCTCCGAGGAGGTTCGGGGTAAGTAGGAATGACTTGGGTCTCTTGGGAGTCTGTGGTGTTCATGGCTGTGCCTTTAGACTTCTGCTAGGAGGAGGGAGCTGTATCTGGACCCTGCTCAGAGGGACATAGGCAAGGATAGGATGCTGGCAAAGTGCAGGTCTCCATCGCCCTGGGTGAGCATGGAATTCCCTTTCGCAAACCCTCTGAGTGGAGCTGGAGACTCAGCAGTCAGACTTCCATTTCCTTAACTGCACAAACCACATTCTTTTTCTCCTTCCAGTTGAAAGTCCAGTGCCAAATGCAGTTGTTGACAAACTTACTTAAGCTGCTTCAGAGGCTTTTGCCCCTCTATCCTCTGATCTTCTAGGCCAAGGGTGCTCCTGTAAGCCCCCATCAGAGATGACCCAACATTCCCCTTCTGTCCAGGAGGGCAAAGCCAATTGTTACTCGCAGTGACCGTTTTCCATCCCTGTTGCCACGCCCACCTCTTCCTTCTTCCAACCCTTCTTGGAAGTCGCAAAATTTCCCGGGCCTGTGAGGAAGATGAATAGTAGTGGCACTGGGGGCTCCCTTTCACGTCCTCATCTTCACCCAAGTCACTCATGTGTTGTTCCTACTTCTCTGAGACCTCCCTGACAGATGGAAGGTTTGCTCCACTGCAGCACTGAGCCTCTCGGCATTCACTCTTTGTGTTTTGGGCTGTCCTGCGTCAGCATGCCAAGTAATGGAAACAACAACAGCAAACACATCATTTACAGCATTTACAATGTGCCAGGCATGCGGAGTTAGATGTGCTTTTTAACTATAATCCAGTTAATCTTCCAGAAAAGCCTTAGGTGGCAGATCTCACTATCTTCACTTTAGAGATGTGCAAACTGAGGCCTTGAGAGCGTAAGTTGTTTGTCCAAGTTCACACAGCAATTAAACAGCTGAGCCAGGAACCAAACCCGTGCAGCTTGGCTCTGGAGACTCACAGCTACCCATCAGCCAGCATGCTTTCTCTCACCATTTCCCTCAGGTGTTCACAAGGTGTTCCACACTCTAGCCCATCCACTTCTGTGAACTGTTGGTGGCATCTGCTCTTCCCACAGTCTCAGTCGGGGAACGAAGATGGAGCAGCTTCCTGCATTCGTTTGGCAGGACAGCTCATTTCATTGTGTGTGAACACACACTCTAGGGCGGGCATGTGGTTCTGTCTCCACATCTCTTGCCCTGCCTGTGTTCAAGGCTGAGCTCACCCCACTCATCCCAGGAACAGAGGGCTCATCTGCTTCCCTGTTCAAGGCAGTGGGCTGTTTTGCAGTGGAACTGGAGTCTTCTGAGCAGTCCTAAGCTTAGGGCTGGAGAAAACTGAGGTTCCGCCTCCTAATTTGAAAATATTGTCTCTCATTGGTGGGGTTGGTTCTAATCTCAAAAGCATCATGTGTTCATTGCAGAAAAGTCGAGAGAAGCAAATAAAATCACTGTTAGAGAAAAGTAACTCACGTTTTGGTGTATTTCCTTCCAGATTTTTCCATGTGCACATATAACTATATTTGTATGTATAGTTGTATATTAAATATATTTGTATGTATAGTTATATATTATAACTATAAAGATGAGATTATGTCATGTACATGTGTATAATTTTGTATGCTCATTTTTGTTTAATTTTATATCATAACTGTTTTCACATCATGACAAATTATTCAAAATCATGAGCTGCAGTGACTGTGGAGTATTTCATCATCTAGGCATACAATTTACGTAATCATTTCCCCTTTGCCATACATTTTAAATTTCCCCTTTTTACAGTGCCTACTCATACTGTTTCAAAGATCCTTCTACTTAGATCTCTCTGTGGATTGTTTGTTTCCTCTACAATGAATCCCAGGACAGGAATTTTCAAGGTGCTTGATCCATATTACAAAAAAGGTTTTCCAGTTTACATTCTTACATAAGTATATTAGAATATATATATATTTAGCCGGGCATGGTAGCGTGCGCCTGTAGTTCCGGCTACTTGGATGGCTGAGGCGGAAGGATCACCGGAGCCCAGCTGGTCGATGCTGGGGTGGCCATGAGTGTGCCACTGCACTCCAACCTGGGCAACGAAGTGAGACTCCAACTCAAAAAAAAAAGAACATATATATGTATATATATATTATACAGAGGGTACCAAAAATGTACATACATTTTAAGAAAGGAAAAAACTATATTAAAATTGTAATACTCAATATATACTAATAACAAAAGATGAATACAAGTCACGTTTGACTTCTGCAATGACAAGAGATGCTCAAAGTGGTTACCATCAGCACCCAGACACTTCTCATTACAGTGAATTAAAAGTCATACATAGATAACATCGCTTAAAATGTGTATACATTTTTTGGCACCCCTGGTATATATGCCCCACCATCCCCTACCAGCATGTGCTATTTTTAAAATATCTGCCAATTTGAAAAGAGGAAAATAATTTAAATTTAATTTGTTCCTAAAAAGTTGAGGAAAAACCTTATTTTCAGATGCTGATTGGCCATTTCTTGCTTGATTTTCACCCCCAGTGCCCCCTTTTAATAACACGGACCCTGGAGGACCATAAATCTTCAACCTGGCCATCAAGGCTCTTTCTTGATTGCCTCTGTAAGTCATGCAGTCTTACATTTTATTTGCAGTCTTGAGCTATCTTAGTCGGCTTGGGCTATTAGAACAAATTACCGTAGACTTGAGGGCTTAAACAACAAATGTTTTTTGCAGTTCTGGAGGCTGGGATCTCCAAGATTAAGAGACTGACAGATCAGGTGTCTGGTGAGGGCCCACTGTCTGTTTTGCAGATGGCTGCCGTCTTGCTGTGTTCTCATGTGACAGAAACACACAGAGAGATCTCTCTTCTATCTCTTCATGTAATGGCACAAATCCCGTTAGTAAGGGTTCCACTATTCATTGCCTAATTACCTCCCAAAAGCCATGCCTCCTAATACTATCGCATTGGGGGATAGCATTTAAACATATAAACGGGGGAGGCACAAACATTCACTCCATAGCAGGAGCCCATCCTCAGATTCCTGCCCCCATAATTATTCTGTCTTCTGCTTCAGGTCAGGCCTGCTTTGCCTCCCATGAGATTCAGGACTTTGTGCTTGGGGTCCTGTTTCTTCTTCTGACTAATATAAAGTATGTTTCCTTAATTTGACAAATTCTGCAAATGTGTTCTCAGTGTCTGACCCTACCCCAGAGAAGGTGCCAATTGGCCACTCCTGCGTTGTTCTCTTGTGCCTCTGCCAAGTTGGCCAGATGCAAGCTTTCTGACAATGCTCGGTATGCCTGGCATGCACCAGTCACATCCCACTATGCTCCTTGGAGCTCTGCCTACTTCCGGGCCTCTTTAAATGTTCCTTGGTCCCTTTCCCTTCACCAGCTGTGCCTGTCATACACCTGCTACTCCTTCAGTTTAGACACGTAGACCTTTTAGTGATTACCCTGTAGTATCTGCGTGTTGTCACCAATGGGGCAGCTTAGTATGTACAAAGCTGTGGACCTCAGAGCTAATAGTGAGGCATTTTCTAGCCTGGTGGGGGGAGTTCCTTATCCTTGCCAAAATATGGTGCAAAACTGAATTTTATTACAGCAAACTAGATCTTTGTAACACTGCAAATTGTAGGTTATTGTTCTAGTCCATTTTGGGCTGCTATAACAAAATACCTGAGACTAGGACATTTATAAGGAACAGGAATTTGTTTCTCATAGTTCCGGAGGGTGGGACATCAATGATTGGCACTGGCATCCTCATACAGTGGAAGTTAGAAGGGCAAATGGAGATGAACACTGTGTCTACATGTGGCCGAAGAGTGGAAGAGAGCTAACCTGCTTTTGCAAGCCCTTCTTATATGATGACATTAACCCATTATATAATTATAGCTATATAATCATTAACCTCATACGAGCAGAACCCTCATGATCTAAGTATCTCCCCAAAGGCCCCGCCTCCCAACACTGTTGCACTGGGGATTGTTTCTAACACATGAATTTTGGGGAACACATTCAGACCATAGCATGATGTCCTAGCTCACAATAGCTGTTTCCTTCTCACATACAAAAATTCATCCATTCCATCCCAATATTCCCAAAAGTCTTAACTTGTGCCAACATCAACTCAAAAATCCAAATTCAGAGTCTCATTTAAATCACATATAGATAAACCTCAAGGCGCAATTCATCCTGAGGCAAGTTCCCCTCCAGCTATGAGTCTATGAAATGCATGGGATAGCATTCCCATCCTAAAAGAGAGGAATTGAAAAAAAGAAAGGAACGCCAGGCCACATGGAAATCCAAAACTCAATAGCGCGATCAACAATAAACCTTAAGGCTTGAGGATAATCTTCTTTGACACTGTGTCTCATCTTCCGGACACACTGAAGTAGGGATTGGGTCCCTAAGGCCCCAGGCAGCCCTGCCCCCTGGATTTTCTGGACACAACTCACGCTTCAGCTCTCTTCTGTGAGCCCTCGGAAGGGAGGTGGGTAATGCCATGGCCCCTCTTCTCCAGGCAGGGACCAGCACCAGGGCCATGGGGGTGGGGAGTCCAGATTGGCAGTGCTGGTGGGGGCTGTATGTCAGGTAAGACTCAGCCTCCCTCCCTGGGAATCCAGCTCCCCAGGAGAGGCTAAGGAGAAAGACTGAAGGGAAGGAGCCTGGCACAGTCTTGTAGTTGGGGAGAAGGGCCCATGGCATGTGAGGAAGCGCCAGGATGAGACTTGCAAGAAGGTGGGGAGCCCACTGCAGGGCCAAGGCCAGTGGGGCCTGAGCTTGGCTCAGCAGACACCTGTGGCTACCTTCCCCCAGAAAAAAACAGAGTCCTTCTCAGGGAAGACCAGGACCTTGGTGGGAGGGTGGGGGAGGCCTGGGAAGGGCTCCAGAGAGGTGACAGGGCCACTGCCCACAGGCACACTCCAGATCCAAGTGGCTTCTGCCAGGCTGTGACCTGCAGCCTCAGTCCTCTTGCCTACCACCACTGGCACGCAGTGTCGGCACCATTTGAGACAAGGAGTTCCTGTCCCTTAGGCTGCACTTGGTGTTCCACGGATGATGCTTCCTTAGCTCAGAGCCAGACACATCACCTGGTGACTTGTTGGGTGACAGTCCCCAGGACGGGCCTTCTCTGCCCCCTTGCCTGCATCCATGGCTGCCCCTGGTTAGCTCCCTCCTCTCCTAGGACTTCGGCTACCCAATGGATACTCACAGCCTCAGGCCGAGTCCCTCATCTCTCCAGGATTGCCCGAGGGACCTTGGGGTCTGAGTGGCTGTCCCCACGCCTAACTTGAGGGCACCTGATGTTCACTCACCCCTAAGGTGTATGTGGGGAGAAGGGGCCGTCCATTTTTCTGTAATTCAAGTAGAGAGGCTGGAATTCACACCACCCTAATTCGGAGGGCAGCATCCCACCTAGACTGTCCAACCCCACCTTGACCTGGGCCCAGGCTTCCCTTTCACATCACCATCACCCCTTCAGAGGTCCCAAGTGCCACTGCTCTGCTGTGGGACTCAGGGTTTCAGAGGCTATCAGGCATCTGAGACCATTCCGGCAGCCCTGCCACTTGTGGGAAAGGCCCTCCCACCTGCTTCCCCAAGTGAACCTCAGTTTCTCCTCTGTGCTTCCTTCTTTATGCCTCCTTCCTCCCCAGACCCCTGGGGTTCTGCTTCCTCCAGGCCCCTCGCTCTGCATGAAGAATGCAGGCCTTCCCCCTCTCTCCAGCCTTCCTGCCTTTGCTGCAGCCAGCAGCGAGGTGACTCAGAGTTAGCCATGGGGCTGGGATGGGGGCGAGACACTCCATTTGGAGGGGAGAAGACTTGGCCAGGGGGAGATACCCAGATTTCATTTCCAGATAAACCAGCCCCATCCCCCCACAGAGGCATGACATCTAGCATGTCCCACCCATGATGGACGCCACCTTCCCCTTCTTCCAGTGCCATTTCTGCAAGGAATCCTTTGGATCAGGGAGTCAGCAGTGATGCCATAGCCAGGCTTGTTCCAGTGGTCCTCGAAGTCTGGGGAACAGACAATGTCTCGAGGAACAAAAAAACCGACACAATGACAAATTATGGTAACTGATAAGACAAACAGATGAGAAGTAAGTGTTGTGGTGACACTCACTATGGACAGGGTGGTTTAAAAGGCCGCATTTGGAAGGCAAGAGGAGAGGGGGCCTCAGTCTTAGCAGGGCCAGGAGAAAGCAAGCACCAGGACAGCGAACCAAGCATTCTATAGCTCCCTTTGCAAAGGTACAAGGGCCTCTTTTCATAGGCACTCACTTTTTCCCCACTTCCAAATAGATATTTTTGTATATTTTTTCATTAAAGAGAAAGCACGAGGCCCTTAAACACAGATAGGAACCGATTGGAAATTCTATGGTACTGGAGGGTAGAGGTAGCGTTCTAACTCACTGGAGGACTTCATGTGGGTGAACTGACTTTTTCATGGAGAACCTTCTAGTAACTAGTGTCTGCAAGCCTTTTGTCTTGAGCTAACTTTTTCCACAAGAGAACAAACCTTTCATCTTCTGCCTGGGAGCTATCCACCTCGTTGCCAGTGTTCTGGGAGCTCAGTGATGAGTGGAGCTGCGTGTGTCACTGTTCACCTGTCTAGACTTGCCCTTTCTTCTCCGACTTTAGTAAGTGCTTCTCCCTGAGGCCTTTGTCTGTGTTTCCTGCAATACTATACTGCTACACAACAACCAGCCCCAGACCTCTGTGGGTCACAGCAACACCTGTTTCTCGTGCACAGCCCTTGGGGTTGGTGTGGCTGGGTAGCTGCATGTGAAGATGGCTTCAGGTGTACCCCAGGTCTCCACATTCTGCGCTGCTGATGGAGGGAACAGTGGTTCCCTGAGTGGGGAAGACCCCTGATGGTCCCGGGCAGGGGTAGAAGGGGACAGCAAACCATGGAAGACTCTAGCTGGACATGGTGTACCTTGTGGCCACTCACATTTTGTAAGTCACAGACCAGCGCCCAAAGGCAGTAGGGCATGGAAGTGTATTCCACCCACAGTAAATTAGGGCAAGGGCAGGGAAGGGAACAAGATCAAATAACCATGCCCACCACGTCTGCTGAGCAGTAGGATTGGAATGGAGACCTATTGGGTGGAAAGGTGTCGGCTGTCTGAAGAGGAAGAACATTCTTAATAGAGGGAATAGCACGTTAGACCTCGACATGTCCCTGGAACGAGAAAGTCTGTTGCTGAAGCAGAGTGAGTCCAGAGATTGGCACAAGGGGAGGTTGGATGGGCACTGGGCTTGTGGGACAAGATTTAGAGGCCATGGGACAGAGTCAGGACTTACCTCCAGGGTGATGGGAAGCCCCTGCCTGGCGTGTTTTCAGAGAGGGAATTGATAGGATCAGGTTTCCTTTTTAAAGGATCTCTCTGACTGCACTGAAGAAGAAAGGCAGAGGGCACACAGGAGACCACAGGAGGACCAGGAAGGAGACTGATGCAGCCAGCCATATAGGCTAGAGATAGCAGTGACTTGGACTCAGGGTGTGGCCGTGGAGATGGAGAAAAGTAGGTGCATTGGGAAGATAGCTTGAAGACGAATGGATGAAACTTGGTGAACAGAGTAAATCTGATGAGTGAGGGAGGGCGTGGGAGGAATTTACTTCCAGGCTCCAAATGTAATGCTGATTAGGAAGAAAGAGATCTCATGGGTCCTGGAGAGTCATTTCTAAATTGAGGAATCTTACTGGGACACAGTTAGGCTCCCTGGGACAAAAGTGCCCCGATGACCCTTCCAGGAGCAATGAAAGAGTGGTAGATCAAGCAGAGAAGGTTCTGAGCCTGAGAGGTCTGCCCAGGTGGTACACGAGGAAAGTTCTGTCTGTGGAGCGGGCACTGTGGATATGCTGGGGAGCTATGATGTTCCCAAAGCTTCTGTGTCCATACCTTGGGCTCTATTGACAGGAGCAGGGAGAAATGTTCTAAGGGCAAGAGGTGTGTTTTTGTCCCACAAGCAATAACATGAAATATTACATGTGAAAGAGTTCAAGCTGTCCGAATGTATATGAAGTAAAATATATGTAAAATATGAACTCTGCTACCTGTGACTCAATGGCTCAGTCCATGGAGACCTCCCCCAATGCCTGTTGTGACCTTTGCCCAAAATAAAATTCACATCACATAAAACCCAGGTTTTTAACATGTGAAATTCAGTGGGTTTTAGTCTATCCCCTAAAAGGATCTTATATTCCCTGCTCTTTGCTGTCTACTGGCCCAAGACGAGTTCACCCTCAGGGCGAATACGAATCTGAGAAAGTGCAGCAAGAACCCAAGAGGACCAGTGGAGTGTGGCCCCTTTGTCATTGCCATTGTGGACACTGAGTCACACTGAGGAGAGGAGGCAGTGTGTGGGATTGCAAGAGAGCTATGGTACGTTTTTACTCCACAGGAATCAGAACTGCTTGAATTCTTTTGCATGTAACATTCGATGTTATTACTTGTGGTATTACAGGAAGACCACAAAAGCAGTCACTATAGTGACTGCAGGCAGCTCGGGCTAATTGAGAACTAGGAACATGGACATATTCCAATCTTGGCTCTGCAGCCCCATCACTCTGGGGCATGAGGCAGATCCATTTCCTCCTTGGGCTTCAGTTTCCACATCTGTACAGTGGAGAGAAGTTGCTGTGTCCTGCCCACTCCAAAGGACTAGGACTCTGTCAGCCTAAGGCTGTCTTCATGTGTCTCATGTGCTGTCTCTTTCCTGATGTATTTTCATCCCCTACGCATTCCTAGCAGTTTAAATGGTTCTCATGGAGTGGATGGAGGAGAGAAGTGGAGGAGGGGGACAGGTGGAGGAGGGAGAGAAAGATGGAGGAGGGAGAGAGATGGCGAGAGAGCAGAGAAAGTCTGTGCAGATGACCTGAGCAATGAGTGTGTCTACTTGTTTCTTATCTGGTATGTTTAAGGTGCACACCACATGAGGTTCTGATGTACGTATACCTAGTAAAGGGGCACAGGCATGGCGGCTGTTGCTGCAGCAGGAATTGAGGACAAAAGAAGGCCCTCTAGGGATGCAAAGACACGCATGTGCACTGGTGGGGGAGACTGAGTGAAAACAGAAGGTGATGTGTAGCAAAGGGAGGGGACAAGGGTACCAGCATGTGCCCACAAAAGGTGAGAGGAGATTGAAGATGGGACAGGGGTACATGTTGGCCTTAAGTAAGGGCCCAGGTAGTTCATCTGTTGTCACCAGGTCAGGGCAGAGAACAGGGACACAGACACAGGCAGCGGGTGGGCTTGCTGGTGGGAAGATCATGTGACCCTCAGCTGATCACACCTGGGTCTCAGTTTGAGGAGAGTACGCCTGGAGAAAGGGCCTGGGAGTGTGATTCCAGGGAAGTGGCCATCAAGTATAAGGTAGGCGGTGCCAGAGAGAGGCACCCCCAACATCCAGCTCTCCAAGTACAGCTGGGAAGTAGGCTGACCAAGCTGGGGCACTCAGAGAGAGGGACAAAGGAGCCAAGGGGGTCAGTATGGGGCTGGATGGGATGTGCGCACACGTGTGTGCATGCCAGGGTGGGAGATAGTAAAAAGGGGACTTGGATGAATGGATGGATGGATTGATGGCCCCTTGGGGTTCAAGGATTGTTGGACTGGTGACGCCAGTGTTAGCAAGGTAAAAGCCAGGAGGAAGTAGCTGGAGGATGGGGTGCTTGCAACTGAGAATTTGGGTGCAGCAATTATGGATGGTAGTGAGGCCATGCCTTGGAGTGTGTGACTGAGGTGTACTTCAGGCGGAGATGGTCACATTGAGATGGTCAGTGCACTGAGAGGCCAGATGGGGAATGGGAATCCATGTGGATAATGAAATTGCCAAAAGTAACAACAGGCCTACAGGTGGGGAGGCAGTTAGGCTACGACCTCCTGTGAACCGGATGGAGTGAATGGGCAAGTGTTGGAAGGTGGTTACTACCTATAGGAGAAGCAGGTGAAAGAGTCTGAGGACGTACTCGCAAGGAGTTGGGAGTTGCTTAGGGTACACAAGGATGGTGCTGGGGAGACAGCGGTGGCAGAAGGGATGCTGATGACAAAGCAGCTCTTCAAGACCTCCAAGCTCAAGGTGGTGTGGGATCTGGGGGTGAGAAGTCTTTGCCTGCTAGGTGGCTTTTTCCATAGCCTAACTTGCTATGTATCCACCAATGTGTCCTGAGGCATCCTATATTTTTCCAAACATGTATTGACCACCTTCTATGATATAGCTCTGTCAATGGTAACCACGCAATTTATTGTGCTAATCAGGATACTTTGGAGAGTGCTACAAAGCTAAGCCAGGTGGGACTGCAGAGTAGCCAGAGGAAATCAGAACTGTCCCAGGCAAGCTGATGTGTACTGACCACCAAATGACTTCCTAAGTGACTTCTTATAGGCCAACAGTCCTGTGAGATAGATAGAATTACCCCTCATTTCCTGAGATACATCAAAAGACAGTACGATTTTAGGTATAGTTAGCACTGAGCATGAAAACATGCTGAATCCCAGAGACAAACCATTCCACTAATGACATAACTGTGCTTACTTTTATCAGCAAAAAGTATAATCGAGTCTCTCTGTTCTTCAAAACCCTTTCTACTTTGAAATAATAGATTTACATAACCATTGCAGACAGTACGGAAAGTTCCCAAATATGCTTCACTCAGCTTCCCTGAAGCCTGTTCACTTTTAACTTTAAATAAATTATACTGTTCTAACCAGAACAAAAGACAGAGCAAATGTTCAAAATAGTAAGAGTACAGTGTGTCGCCAAATGCGCAGACCCCCCAGGATGTTCTGTTCCTTCTACGGGTTCGACCCTTTCCATTCCCTGCTGGCTGCTTGGCAGCAGTCAAAACATCATACTTGTGTCACTGTGCTAGTTTAACACTGTGCTTATGCTTCTTTACTGATTAGACACTGCACTCATGCATCTTTGCTGCTAAATACTGTGCTCAAGCTTCTTAACTAAACACCATGCTCGTGCTACTTTACCAATTAAACACTGTATTCACACTTTTACTAGTTAAATATCACACTCATGCTTCCTTACTAGTTAAATGCTGCACTCAGGCTTCTTTACTAGTTAAACACCACATGCACGCTTCTCTACTATTAAATACCATACTCACACTCCTTTATTAGCTAAATACCACACTCATGCCTCTTTCCTCGTTAAACACTTTGTCTACCTTCCTTGACTAGTTAAGCGGTCTCTGTAACTTTCTAGTCCTTCGCTATTACGCCTCAGAGCAGCCAACCTTGGTGAGGCTGTTCTACTGTCTAGAGGAGTCCTGCTCAGAGAATTCCATAGGCTGGTGTCACTGCTCACGCTTTTGTTACCAGTCAGTGGCAAGATGAATGCAGAAACAGAGAGTAAGCATGTGGAAACTTCCATGGCAATCTGCTATTGGGGTAGCGTCTTTATTGTATTTTACACAAGTCCCCCAAAGAGTGGAAAGCAAAATCCTCAGTGGCTAGGGGAGAGTAGAAGCCGGAAAGTCAGTTGACCAGGTCATCGTCCGGTGGTGCAAAATGAGCAGGCCTGACCTGAGGCTAGAGATTGGTGCTCGGCTGGTGGGGACCAATAAAGAGGATCCATCACCACCGTCAGCACTGACCCCACGCCTGGCTCTGCCCTCACTCTAGCTCTTCCGTTGCACATGTGTAAACCATACATGTTTAGCATACACTGACACACACTCATTCACATATTTTTTCAGACACGTTCTTTCTCACACACACACTCCCATGCTTATATTCTTGCCCACACTTCCTCCCTCATCACAATCATCCCTTACACACACTAATCCTCTCTCACAGGCACATGTCCTCACACCCCTGCCTCGCACACGCACACATGGTACATCCTCATCCCATTCATACACATTCTCTCACACATGTTCTCTCTCTTGTCCATGTACACTCACACTCTTACTTTCATACATATGCTGCCACAGGCATTCACTGCATACATTCACACACTCGCATGTTTGCCCTCACACACGTGCACTCACAAAAACGTACTTGTCTGCCCACGGTGCATGCTCGTCACAAGTCAACAGGGGTCTCTGCTCCACAGAGTCATTCAGGGATCCGGGTGGATGAAGGCTCCAGTCCTCATAGCTGCATCCTTTGGAACACGTGGCCTCCTCAACTCAATGAACAAAGCACACCAGCTCATAAGTGCTCCAGACTAGAAGCAACACCCTTTATTCCAGTTATAGCCCACTGGCCAGAACTGAACACTTGCTCCCACTAACTGTAAGGGATCAGGAACAGGAGGGACTAGGAAATGCAGGGGGCAAATAGGATATGTGGTAAGCATGGCTGTGTATACAAAACGGTCCTTTTACCAGAGGGCCTTGGACAACTTGTTTCATATATAGCTTGAAACGTCCTTGGGGGTTTGTTTTTTGGGACTTTTTTTTTTTTTTTGAGTCGGAGTCTCACTCGGTCGCCCAGACTGGAGTGCAGTGGCCGCTCCCAGCCACCACAGCCTCGACCTGCTGGGCTCCGGCGATCCTTCCGCCTCAGCCTTCCGAGTAGCCGGAATTACAGGCGTGCACTACCATGCCCGGTTGATTTTTTGATTTATTGTAGAGATGAGGTCTTGCTGTCCAGGCAGGTCTCGAACCCGCAGACTCATGCAATCCACTCACTTCAGCCTCCCAAAGGCGCAGGATTACAGGCTGAGCCACTGAGCCCGGCTTTTTTGGGGGACTTTTTATGGTTGTTCTTTTGTTTTTGGGTTTTTGTTCTTTATTTCCTTGCCAGTCATAGCTCATTTGAGACTTAAGTATCCCTGCTATTTCTCTAGTTTCTTCTCACCATTTCATTTATTCATGCATTCACTCGCTCACTCATTCATTCATATTTGGTGAACATCTACTATGGGGCAAAACTTCTGTCTTGGTAGAGACAATATCCCAACAGAAGCAGTCTATACAATATACATGTGAGGCCTGGAGCAGGGTGAAGAAAAAGAAAGCAGGGTCGGCACATGGAGTGTCAGTCCTGGGGTTACAGTTTTCCATAGGCAGCCAGGGAAAGCCTCAGTAAGAAAGCGTTGTTTAGCCATGACCTGAAGAAGTTAAGAGAGCAAGTGATGACTCTTTCCCAGGGAGGAGAGTGTTTTGTGAGACTTGAAGATTTTTTTTCACTAGAAGAACCTGGGGTAGATGAAAGGTGGAACTCTTTGTGACTTACTGCTCTGAAGGAGAGAAGGCTACCACACAGGGCTGGCCACACAGAGGGTTGCACCTGGGGAGATGGTATGCCCAGCAGAGGAGGGTGGCTAAGTTCTGTGGGCTCCCTGTGGATTTGCATAATTTGGGGGGCTTCAGCGCATAAGGGGTGTCCCTGGTTGCCTGGTTTCTGGCACTAGGATGATTAGGACAGGTATACAGTGGTTCAGAGTGTGAGAGTCTGAAAAGGGAAGCGGGAGAGAGATGATGTGAATTGCACCGGGGGGCAGCCAGGGAGGGGCTGAGAGCGATCAGATTCTGGAGATATTCTGACAGTCTACCAGCTGAAAGATTTGCTGACAAACTAGAAGGTGGGGTGTGAGATAGAGAGTCAAGGATGACTTCGAGGTTTGTGGTCTGAGCAACTGGAAGGATGAAATTGAGGTGGGCAAAATGGAAGAGGAATAGGACTGGAGGACAGGAGAGAAGCTTGGTTTTGATCATGTGAAGTTTCAGATGTCTGTTAGACACCGTGGTGCAAAGGTCAAGCATGTGGCTGGGTACATGCACCTATTGCCTGGAGGTAGAATGGAGCTACGAAGCTGGGGAAAGCCCACGTGTAAGTATTGTGAATGCAAATCCATGAGGCAGGGCATGAACACCCGGAGAATGACAAGAGGTGTGGGCAGGCCTAAGATCTGAGCCCTGGAGGTATGAGAAGAAGACAGCAATGAGACAGAGAAGGAGCTGTCAGAGAGGTGGAAGGAAGGAGTCACATGGTACATATGCTAATGCTGTGTCCCAAGGTGCACACTCCTCTTTTCCACTGAGATATCCGTAACCATAGAGACAGAATCTTACAGTGTCTGCTGTCCCAATCTTACTGATTTTTTAATTTAAAAAATGTGTATTTTAGAGATGTGGGGTACAATTCAGAGTTAGGTATACAAATGGTCACTGTACAGGTAAAGTTTGGGCTTCGCTTTGGTCCTCACCAATCTTACAGTATTGACTGTCCTATTCCTCATGTGGCAGATTCTCTTTCAGAGTTGTTAGCTATGGGGTCACAAGCATTTTCCCAGAACGTCTGTGTTCATTCAAGATGTATGAAGTGGAGAGGCACGGTGGCTCAGTCTGTCAGCCCAGCACTTAGGCAGAGGCGAGAGGATTGTCTGAGCCTGGGGTTCGAGACCAGCTTGGGCAACTTGGTGAGACCTCATCTCTACGATAAATCTCTCTCTCACATACACGTACACACACACACAAAACTAGCTGGGCGTGGTGGCGTGTAGCTGTAGTTCCAGCTACTTGAAAGGCTGAGGCAGAAGGATCGCCTAAGTCCAGCAGGTCGAGGCTGTGGTAGCCGTGAGCATGCCACTGCACTCCACCTTGGGTGACAAGAGTGAGACTCCAACTCAAAAAAAAAAAAAAAAAAAAAAAGGATATATGAAGCATCTTGACCTGCTAGATACTGTGGGGTCAGCAGTGTAGATCTAACATGGCTCCTGCCCTCTGGGATCATAGATTGCAAAGTGGGCAGTGACGAACCTGGTAAGAGAGTTACAAAAGGGTTTGGGAGTTCATAGGAGACAAAGATCTTTCCATGGGAGAGAGTAGAGGGTTGGACTAAGAAAGGTCTGTGGAGCTGGTGAGAGGAGCAGGGGGAGCTAAGGATGCCTGACTGCATCTTTCCCACTATCACTAATTCAAAGTTCAGTTAGCCAACTTCTTCTGATGTTTCCATCTCTCTCACCTCCCTTCAGTTGTTGTAATCAATTTCCAAATTCCTCATTCATCTCAACAATTTTACGTGAAATGCCTTCGCCCCCCCCTTACTTTATGTATAATCAGCTTGATGAATCTCTTGTAAAATACACTTTAATAATAATTTCTGAAATAAGCTCTTTGTATTTTGCCAAGATATCACACTCTAGTATTAGAAACTATGTTCCAGAATCTTCATCAGCAAAGTCACAGCATCTTCTGTTTTCCATGTGCTCCTTTTTCGGACAAAGTTCATTATCAGCTAGAATAAGAGGTGAAAATTTCACACCTGAGATTCTCATTTGATATCCTGATAATAGGCAAGATTGATTGGGAGGGAATCTGGCCAAGAGGCCATGAGAGAATCCAAGCAAATGAAGATGTGCCTCCACCCTGCACGGTCCTGTCTCCTAGGCTGACTGAATGCTGGGAGCATCTTCTGGTGTTCTCCATCACATCCAGCCCTTCTCTGAGGCCTTTCCCATAGCGTTCTTTCCCAGCTGCCCTCTGGCCTAGCCGTGCTGTCCTTGGCACCTTGTGTCACCTGCTCGTGTGCCTGTCCACGTCTCCTGATTCTAATCCTCTTTCAAAACTGGAGAGCCAGCTCTAAGAATTGTTGCCACCATGAACACCTTAGAGGCATTGTCATCCATGGCTCTGGTCCAATGCCCATGTTTGTATTTTCTTTTAGATTGGAGAACCAGACCAGACACTAAGGGACCAACTTCCCAGCAGGACATTTCTGAAGAAGGCTCCCAGGGAATGGTAATAGAAAGAATGACAGCAAACAGTCCCTGGGACTATGTTTCCTGAGCCTTGGGGATGTGAGGCCAGTTGGAGAGACACACTCAGAACAAATAGTGATATTGCACAAGACAAACTCCGGGGAGGGTGCACCCTATGAAGGTGGTGCTTTTAGGGAAGTTTCAGGCTACAGTCAATCCTTGTTGCCCAGCAAGAATTTCCTATAGGAGAGGGGCCTTCTTACATGTGACACACAGGTAGGGAGCCTGACACTGAATTTCGACCTGATTACTCAGCAGGGCTTCTGTGCAGAAAAGAAACCATGACTGTGTAGTGACCAAGAGAAGTCCTACCATGACCACCCCATCTTCACTGTGCATCAGGGAATTCACACTGGAGAGAAAGCCTTATGATATAAGGCATGTGGGAAGGCCTTCAGCCAGAACTCCTCAATCACCAAGCATCAGAGGTCCCACATGGGTGAGAGGCCCTTCAAGTGCAACAAGTGTAACAAGGCCTTCAGCCAGAGTTCCTTGCTCATGGACCACCAGAGAACCCACACCAGGGAGAAGCCCTATGCATGTGGTGAGTGTGGCAAGGCCTTTGCCAAGAGCACACACCTGACCCAGCACACACGCATCCACACCAGGGAAAAGCTGTACACCTGCCATGAGTGCAAGATCTTCCACTGCAGCATGCACCTCACCCAGCACCATAGGTTCCACGCCTGGGAGAGGTCCCACGAGTGCTACGAGTGTGGGAGAGCTTTCAGAGACACCTCGTCCCTCACACGGCACCTGTTGATCCACATGGGAGAGAAGCCCTATAAATGTTTGGACTGTAGAAAAGGCTACACCGGCCTTTCAGGACTGGTTCAGCATAAGAGGATCCACACTGGAGAGAAGCCCTACGCATGCCACGAGTGTGGGAAGGCCTTCATCCAGAGCTCTTCCCTGATCAAACATCTGTGTTTCCACATGGGTGAGAAGGCTTTCAAGTGCAGCGAGTGTGGCAAGGCCTTCAGCCAGGGCTCCTCTCTGGTTCTCCACCAGGCAGCACACACTGGAGAGAAACCCTTCCGATGCTGCGAGTGTAGAAAAACCTTTGGCCTGGGTGTGTACCTGACCGAACACCTGTGCATCCACATGGGCGAGAAGCTGTACGCATGCCACACGTGTGAGAAGGTGTTCACCCGGATACCCTCACCAAGCACCTGTGGACACACACTGGGGAGAAACTCTACAGCTGTCCCCAGTGAAGCAAGGCCTTCAGCAAGAGCTCGGGCCTCAGCCAGCACATGCAGAATCACACGAGCAAGAAGCCTTATGTGTGCTGTGAGTGCGGCCAGGCCTTCTGCTGCAGCACGCACCTCACCCAGCACTGCAGGATCCACACTGGAGAGTCCTGCGAGTGCGGAAGGTCTTCACAGACACCTTGTCCCTTTCTAGACACCCCTTTGTTCACATTGAAGAGAAGCCCTAGAGATGTGACGAATGCGGAAAGGCCTTCAGTGGTCCCTCACGGCTCATTCAGCTTCAAAGAACACACACAGGGGAGAAGTTCTATGAATGCACACAATGTGGTAAAGCCTTTAGCAGAAGTGCGTACCGCATTGGACATCAGGGAATTCACACTGGAGAGAAACCCCACAAATGTAAGGAATGCGGGAAGCCTTCAACCAGAGCTCACACCTTACAAAACACCTGAGGATGCACAGTGGTGAGAAGGCTTACAAGTGTAAGGAATGTGGGAAAGCCATCAGCCGGAACGCTTCCCTTGTGTAGCATCAGAAGATGCACGCTGGAGAATAAGCTTGTGAGTGTCATTAATCCTTCACAGAGCCCTGGGCCTGGCTCAGAATCAGAGTACTCACTCTGGAGACATCTGAGAGTGAACAGGTGCTCGGTGAGGACGTCAGTTGCGGGGTTTGTGGCCCATGAACCTTCCACATCCCTTCTTATTCCGTTTGCCTGGGGTTGTATTGGGTACTAAGTGGGTGAGAAACACTTGCAAATGCATCTCTCTCCCTGGTAAGTTTGAGGCAATTAATGGTTAACTCTTGCTAAGGCTTTCAAATCAAAGATGAATTTAAATGTGAATGTGGAGTATGAAAAGTATTGTTTGAACCTTTATATAAAACATAGTCGAACTCAAGTGCAATGGCATATGCCTGTAGTCTCAGTACTTTGTGAGGCTGAAGTGGGAGGATCGCTTGAGGCCAGGAGTTTGAGTCCAGCCTAGGCAACATAGTGAGAAACAATCTTTACAAAAAATACAAAACAACAACAACAACAACAACAACAACTCATAGCTGGGATTTTTCAGAGCACGATGATCTTACATGTCGTTATGTGTTTGTGCTTCTGAGGCCTTAGAAAAGGCCCAGACAATGTAAGAGGAACAGGACCCCTTCCCCTTGAGGGAAGGGACACTTGACGATTGGGACAGCTGGAGTGATATTGACGGTGGGTAGAATTGCACAGTGTGAAAAACAGCAGTAGGTAACAGTGGGATCACACACACACACACACACACACACACACACACACACACGGAGAGGGGAGAACATGTGGGGGGTGTTATTTGGGGTCATCTGGTCTAAGGCCTTTCAAAGGTTTTGAAGTTACACGCTGTTTATATGTACTTTTTGGTACATGGAGTCTTTGTTACATGGTAAGGTTTCAAGTCAGTTAATATTAGGGTCACAAAGTAGAGGCTGAGGGTTGTAATACAGTTCATTGCCCCTTATCTAAGTGATAGTCAAATAGGTGTAATGACTTTCTCCCGTATTCCGATTTATTTTTATCCAATTTACTACAAAGAAGTCCAATTTCATGTGTACTTTTGGAAAATTTGTATTTTGAATAAATTCTTCTGTGAATCACATAAGTCAGGTCCTCTTTTATTCGATGCCCAAGGCAGTCAATTTTGTTCACAGCCTGATTTCAATCTAACACCGTCAACTGTGCTTCTTATAGTGACTCCTATTTTTATTCTGAGATCGTGCTTCCTTTTGACCTGCTGCTAGATTTCAGTAGCCAGAATCCACGAATTATACCTGAAGGAGTTTACCAAGGAAGTCCACAGGCTGGGATGGAGGTGGGAGCCAGGAAAAGAAGGGGCTGATACCAGACTTCAAGAACTTGCAAAAAGTGACTTTGACATTGAGAATGCCTACACAGTAATAACCAGGAGGAAGGACAACAAGACCATCCTCTACCTTCGGACCCATCAAGTTTGGTAATGGGTAACATAGTACTTCTCACCCCACTGTGTCTGGAAGGACCTGGAGAGGCTTAATACCAATATAGATTCTCAGGCTTGCTTCCCTACTACTAGGTCAGAATCGCCAGGCCTGGGCTCACCCATGGATATGTACTTTAACAAAGGTCCTAGGGTGATTCTGTTGCACAACCAGCACCGAGAAAGCCATATCATACGACACATGCTATGGCAACTTCCTGCACAGCTTCAGAAATCCTTAAGGTAGGAGATGATGTGGGCCATGATCTCTCTTTTGCTTCTGAGGCAATTTCCCAGTCAATTTCCCTTCTGTTTGGTTGTATTCAGCTCTTACCCCATTTCTATGAAGAAAAACAAAGCATGGGAAACACAGATGAACATCTCTGTGCTTCTTAGACTAGAAGCCTCGTAGTTCCCTTCTGCCATTCAGGGGAAAGTATTTTCTTCATTTTCTGCTTTTCTCTAGACACGATAAGCGTCCCCAATGTCTGTTCTCTACCTTTCCTCAGAGAACCTCCATTTTCAAATATTCACCCTTTTCCGTAAGGCCATTGGTTTTCAGGGAATTCTGGGATCACCTCTAGCCCCAGAATGTAGGTTCCCATTCTTCTCACCAAGGATTGGCTTAGGCCTGAGATGTGAGACATGGCAGGAGGTATTGGAGGAAGGGTTCCTGCTCCTCCTGCTTTGCCTGGATATTGTCACATCTATATGTTACAAAGGACTACAGCAGCCATCTTGTCATCCTAAAGGAAGCTAGTCAAGGACAAAGATGGCTCATTGAGGGCTGCAAAACAGGAGGACAGAGGAATGGTCACTAATGTCCTTGGGAGGACCACTGCATTAACGCTAGCAGAGCTCCTGCACAGGGACCTCTGGTGTTGTGTACTATCAGACCTGCCACATTGCTGGGACCACCAGGAGGTGGGCTTTCTGTTACTTGCAGCTGAAAGCAAAAGCATGCCAACCTCTTTTCTGACCCCTCCCATCTCATCTCCAGCTGGCACTACAGCTTTTTCAGCTCGACCTGAGAGTTCGTGATCAGACCGATAGCATTTATGGCAGTAGGAGGAGCCACCCAGGTGGGAAAGCCTCTGTGGGTGCTGGGGTCAGATAAGGAAGGGAACACCCAACTCCTGGACTTGTTGTGACCACCCTGGAAACATCAATCACGTCCTCCAAATCCACTGTATGCTCTAACTGGGTAGAGGAGCCCTAGACCAAAGAGATACATAGATATTTGGGGATGAGAGATGGGTAACCTGTGCCCCTCACATGAAGCCCCAAATCTGTTACTCCCCCTTCTTTGCAGAGGTCCAGTGGAAAAGGATGATGGTTTGTCCCTGTGAGCACTTACACCAAGCTTGTGAACCTCCCGCCTGCTCCTGCGTCTGGTTGGGGAGAGGAGAGGGAGTCTGCTCAGCCTGGTTCTCAGCCCAGTCCTAGGAATCAAAGTAGACCCAGCTGTCCTTTTGTGAGGTGCGTCTCTCTGCAGGGCACCAAGCATACAGAATGTTTTCTCATGGACTCCTCCTAACCACTCTGCCTCAGAAGGGACCATCATTCCCATTTTTTGTAGATGAGGAAACCAGGGCTCAGAGGGGTGTTATATGTTACCAAGGTCACATGGCTAATAAGGGGTGGAGCCTGGATCCAAACTCAGGCAGGAAGGAACCCAGTCTCTGGACTCCTGCCTTGTTCCTGGGGACATGGTCCCTATCTTATCCTTGTCAGCTCCAGTGACAGACCCTGCCTCAGTGCCCCATGAGTCCTCCCAGTCCTTGCTGGCACTGGAAGCCCATCACTCGCACTCAGGCCTCCAGACCATCACCTGTTCCTATCAGCTGGACTGTTCAGTCACCAGCTGTGTCAGCTTCCTAGGGCTGCTGTAGGAAATCACCACAAGCTTAGTGGCTTAAATAATATGCATTAATTCTCTTACACTTCTAGAGGCCAGAGTCTGGCATGGGTCACACTTGGCTGAAGTCAAACCGTAAATAGAGTTGGGTTCCTTCTGGAGGCTCCAGGGGAGAATTTACTTTCTTGCTTTTCTGGCTTCTAGTCTATCTGCCTTCCTTGGCTCCTGGCCCTCTCTTTAACCTTCTAAATAAGCAGGTTAGTAAATCCCATTCTCTCTGACCTCTGCTTCCTTCTTATAAGGACCCTTGTGATTACATTGGGCTCACTTGGATAATCCAAGAAAATACCTCTATCTCATGGTCTTTAATTACATCTGAAAAATCCCTTTTACCACGTGAGGCAACATATTTACAGGTTCTGGGGATTGGGGCATGGGCATCTTAACAGGGGATATTATTTTGCCTTCCACTCCAGTGTGCCTTGCCAGTAACTACACACCTAGCTTGCTTAGACCATCACTGTCCTCTGCTGCTGACCTTTCTCCCTCTCTCCCTCCTTGATATGACCTCTGACATGGTAGATGGGACTTGCTTGGATCAGTGTTCAGACACTACATGTTAGAATGAGCAGCCCACCCTGTCACTTCTCATACACACACACAGGGAAGGGACACACAGGCTCTCAAGAAATGGTTCACAGTAATGTCTTCATCCATTTGGACTGCTATAACAAATGTAACACAGGCTGAATGGCTTAAACAACCAACACTTGCCCCTTGTAGTTCTGGAGACTGTGAAATCCAAGGTCAAGGTGCTGGCAGATCTGGCATCTGATGAGTGCTGGCTTTGTGGTTAGCAGATGGATGTCTTCTCCTTGTATCCTTAATGGTGGACTACAGAGAAAAAGGAGGCAAGCACTCTGGTATCTCTTCTTATAAGGGCACTAATCCCATATAAGGGCTTCACCCTCATGGCCTAATTACCTCCTAAAGGCTGTACCTGCTAATACCATCACATTGGAAGTAAAGTATCAACATGAGAATTTGGGGGACATGCAAACATTCAGAGCACAGCCAGCAGTGATAGAACTTACACCGAATGGCATCTCACGTCCCCTCCCACCCCCCACTGTCATAGTACAGGATCTTGGCTTCATGCTCTCAAGACTGCCTGGGATAGTGAGTGGGTTCAGTATATTTTCCCTATGTGGAGATGGCGCGGGGGTGTAAGCTTCTAAATCAGATACCAGGAAAATTGTCTTACCAAATTCTCCAGACCTGGCAGAAGTTCTGTGTGGCAGAAAAGACATCACATGTTTCTCCCTATTCTCAGAACTCTGATAGTGCTTGAGGGGCCGGGGGTGGGGGTGGGGAGCCTCACTTTTACTCTGGCACTCTTTCATCTGTCCTCTGACCTATTATAACTTTCACTTTGAGGTTAATTGCTTGCACCTAGTCAGAAACCGGTGATTTCCATAGCCCCTTCCCTCCAGGACCATTTGTCCATGCCCAGTTCTGTGAGAAACATGGCCTATTTCATACCCTTCCAGATTTCCTAAAAGCCCAACTCCAAAGCCCACTTTAAAGGGTTGGCTCCAGACAGTGAGGAATTAGGAGGTTATAGAGGCAAACCTGGAGGCTCAGGGGCAATTGGAAGGGAGATTTATGACCGTAACCTTCTTCTCTTCAAGTAGATCCAAGAGCTTGCAAAGAGCTGCTGTTCCCAGGACCTGGAGCTGGATCACAAGCTTTTATGTCTCTCGATACTTCTTTACAAAAGGAAAGTTCAGAGACTTGCCTGAGGCCCTGTGGCTGACCATTAACAGAGCTAAGGCTAGAACCTGAATGCATACTTGTGCATTCCCTCCATCACAGCAGGCCTAGAAGCAATAGCTCCATGGGCTTCCAGGACTTCTAGAATCCTAGACAGTGGAGCCTGGGCAATGGAAACCTTATAGCCCAATGATTCTGCTCATACTCCTGTCTGATTGTGTGTGTGGGGCAACCAAATGAAATAAACTCAGACACTACTCTGAAAGCTTCTGTTTCCTGCAAATCTCGCCCCCAGAAATGACCAGGGTAACCCTGGCAAAAGCGGGGAAAATTGGGAGGGAACTTGGCAGTCCTGAAAATATTGAGACGAGGGACAAGCCAGGCAAATGCTACAGATTACTGCCAACTGACCTCTTAGTCCCCTAAGAGGGTGAGTTATGAGCAGATAAAATGAGCCTGCCATGGAGAGAAAATAAAAAGCACATGATGGCTGAGTGATCTGCTCACATCAAACCACTAGGCACAGAATAGAAATGACGCCTCTGGAGTTCCAACTTACCCCCAACGAGATCACTTTATTTCTCTGATTACAATTTCACCTGTCTCCTCTCCAGGAAGATGTTTCTTCAAGGAAAGCAGGGAACTGATCTTATATACATAGTGTAGTGGTTCTCAAACATTTTGGTCTCATGACTCCTTTCCTGTCTTAACTATTGATGAAGGACCCTTTGGTTTATTACATCCAACAATATTTACTGTGTTCCAAATGGATACAGAAACTATTTTAAACATTGATTTATCCAATGAAAAATAGCCTCATTATATGTGAGCATAAATAACATTATTAAAATAATGAAATATTAAAAATTAGAAAAATTAGTGAGTCTAGTGGTATTATTTTACATTTTTGCAAATATCTTTAATATCTGGTTTCTTGGAAGACAGCTAGATTCTCCCCTCTGCTTGTGCACTTCATCTGTTGGGATGTGTTGTTTTGATGGAAATACACAAGGACAATTGGGTCTTACACAGATATGTCATTGGAAAAGGGAGAAGTATTTTTAATAGTCTTTAAATTTTTAAAAAAACTAAATCTAAAGACAATTTAAAGAACTGAAAATTTTCAGGCCAATATTTTGGAAGAACACCTACATCTAAATAATTAAATCTAGTATTGGGGCCAGCTTTCTCTTAGAGATGTGCATTAATTCTAGGACAAGTGGTTGAGAGTTTTTTTTATATGTCTTGGAAGACTTGCTGGTGTAGGGCTGAAAAAACTGTAACTGAGGACACAACCAAGGGAAAATCTGCCCTGGCTTTTCTTGAGACCTCAGACAGCTATGATCCCCCCCCCCCATATTTGTGTTGTCGCCTGAAGGCCTCTTCCATCCTTGCCAAGGGTGTGGTGAACTCGTCTCCTTTCATAAGAGAACTGTGGACACTCTTCCTTGGAACTATACAAAATGCAACAGGGGGTGATTCTTTAAAGTTGGATGTAATTGAGACATCTGAAATGTTTTGCACTTTTTGTACTTTGTTACATTAAAATCCATCATTCTATTTTGTACTATGAATGGCTCATTTACCCATGCATGATTTTGTAAAATCATACATTGATCATTTGGAAAATAATGATTCACTGAGTGTGGCAGACATCACACAGGTGATTTCCAGTGAGTTACATCCTTGTATAATTTTTCTCCTCTTGAGTGCAGGCAAAACCTGTGCTTGCTTCTAAATAATAGCATAAGACAAAGGTGAAGGGATTTTGCAGATGCAATAAAAATTTCTAATCCATTGACTTCATCAGAAGGTTGACTATCTTGGGTGGACCTGACATAATCAGGCCTCTCCTCCCCTCCCCCAACTCTGCCTTTGAAGGAACAAGTTGCTGTGGAGGTTACAGCAGCAAGAACTTATATTCTGCCAGTAACCTCGGGGAGCTTGTGAGACCCAGAGCGGAGGACTCAGCTATACTGACTACTGATCCACAAAATCTGGGATATCATGGTGTGTGTTGTTTTATAGTTACAAAATTTGTGGCAATTTGTTATGAAACAATAGGAAACCAATACACTGAATTATGCAGATCTTCCAAATGTTTCCACATTTATTATACAAATAACAAATCATACTTATTAATATCACTACTGAGCTCAGAAAAAACTTTAAATATTGAGAGCATTTCAAGTACACAGTAGGGAATGTTTTTTTTCAAAATTTAAATTTTCACTTAAAAACTTGAATTTTGTTATTGACAACAAATGCTGTCAGTTGTTTTTCCTGAAGCGATAGGCTCGCTTTAGTGATTTTTTTCAAGAAAATGTCTGGAAAATAAACGTCTGAATAGCCAAAGTTTGCCAATCAGTATTCTAAGAAAAAACAAACAGGACAGCAGCATTACATGAAAAAAAGCTAGCTCATTTGGCAACTTAATCACGAAAGTGCTTGCCTTGAGAGAATGATCATACTTGGTTTGCAATACTTTTTACTTTGTTCTGCATGGTGTTAAAAGGTGGACTCAAGGGTCAAGATTTAAGAGAACTAATAATGTTTGCTGCTTCACCAAGAACTTCTGAGATAAAACAAGTTTGGATTTGTTTTTCTTTCTTGCTACAGTGATACCCAGTGTCATTTGGGGCCAGTCCCTGCACTCCTGCTAAGGTGCCAGAGTTTTACTGCCGCTGCTTTTTCACCATTAGTGTAAAATAGCAGGTGAGGTGAATACTACCTTAGGATAGTTATGAAAATAGCTTTGACCTTGTGAAATGCTTGGAAGGTCTTAGGAACCCCTTTTGAGAGTCTTTGTTATGGTGCAGCGTTTCCTGAGGACACAGTGGGAGAACAGAAAAGGAGATGCATCACCTATAGAGAACATGGGGTGGTTTTTTACAGGGCAGGCCTGCTCAGCTGCGTTGCTCAGTGTGTGTGAGCTGGGCTCCCTGGCAGCTGCCTTCCTCCCCTTCTAGCTTCCCATATCAGCAGCTCTTACATTATTAGGACAGGTTTCCGTCAACTGGGACCACAGTCTTGGTTTTGGTGGCCCAGTTTGGGAACCGTGATGTCCAACCTGCTGTGTCTGGTGTCCCTGTTTAGGGTCCCTTTCCTCTTCTCAGATCCACTCAAGACACTATCTGGGTCCTTATCCCTTCTTGCTGGAATTATAACAATAGTAAGTGACAGTGTACAGAAGTGAGTGAGTCAATGCCCAGAGTGTGGCTGATGACTTTTAGGGCTCTAAGATTTGAGAGGGAGAAGGAACGCAGGAGAACCCTTTTCCCAGAAAGTACAGTGATGGGATTTTCTGGCCAATTGGAGGGGCTGGAAGAAGTCACGGGTGGAGACTGCAATGCAAAGGAATGCACAACGTAAGGTGACCTTCCCCAGGCAGGGCCTGGACCCCAGGGCTCAGCCATCCACGCTTAGGAACTGGTGAGACAAGCATCTGTTTGTCTCTGAGTCATTGACACCAACCCAGTACAGGACCAGCCCTGGACAGCTGCTTCAGATGTGTGCAGGGTCTCTCTGACTTGTATCCCTTCCTTCCGGTCCTGTCTTTTAAAAATTTTTTATTTTAAATATGTGGGGTACAATTCAGGGTTAGGTATATAAATGTCCATTATGCAGGTACCCTTGTTGATGAGGCGTGCTCCCTGAGCCCTGGCAGATTCCCGCTACTGCCAAGCCTCTCCCCTCTTCCCTGGTAGTTTCCCACTACTGCCAATCCCTTTCTTAGAGTATTACGATAGTTGTCCAAGGTCTGCTTATGAGTGAGAATGTGTGATACTCGGTTCTTTATTTCTGTGATAGATCACTCAATAGTACAGCCTCTAAGTTCATCCAGATTGCTGTGAAGTTCATAATTTTGCCCTGTGTAATAGTCCATTGTGTATATGTACCACATTTTTTTATCCAGTCCTCTTTCGATGGGCAGCACGGTTGGTTCCATGTTTTTGCTATTGTGAATAATGCTGCAATAAACGTGTGTGCAGGTACCTTTTTCATAGAGTGATTTGAGTTCCTCTAGGTATATTCCCAGTAGGAAAATTTCAGGGTAATTTTTAGGTCTTTTAGGAATCGCCACACTGTTTTCCACAGGGGTTGTACAAGTTTACACTCCCACCAACAGTGTAGAAGTGTTCCCTTTTCCCTGCATCCTCTCCAGCATCTGTTGGTTTTTGTTATTGACAATGGTCATCCTGACTGGAGTTAGGTGGTATCTTGGTGTGGTTTTAATTTGCATTTCTTTGATAACTAGTGAGGCTGAGCATTGTTTCATGTATCTGTTGTCTGCTCATATGTCTTCTTCTGAGAAGTGTGTATTCATATCTTTTGCCCCCTTTGTAATGGAATAGGATAGAGATTACAGAAGAAAAAATTCAATTTCTCAACCAACTCATCTTTGACAAAGCCTCTGGTCCTGTCTTTTTTTTTAGTTGACTTTATTTATTTGTTTATTATAAAGATGTGGGGTACAATTCAGAGTTAGGTATACAAACGTTGATTATGCAGGTTCCCTTGTTGATGAGGTGTACCCTTCCTTCTCCTGGCAGTTTCCCCCAAATGCCAATCCCATCCTCCCTGTCCTGGCAGTTTCCCAGTACTGCTAATCCCTTTCTTATAGTATTATGATAACTGTCCAAGGTCCACTTATGAGTGAGAACATATGGTACTCTTCGTTTCTGTAATAGATCACTGACTATGATCGACTCCAGATCCATTCAAGTCTTAATGAACTTTTTAAACTTCAAATCTGAGCATGTCTCACCTTAAAACTCTTCCAGGACTCTTGCTTCCCCTTCCTGTCAAGTCCTAAATCCCGTTCCGCTTCACATCATGGTCTCCAGAGACCTGCCTCAGGGTCCAGATTTACCTTCTCTTAGCTTCTTCTGCTTTCTCTAATGAGACTTGGCCCAGTTTGTAAGTAGACACCCATGTGATTATTGGATCAATGTGTATGTTTTCCATTCCTGAGACACGTAGCCTTGCAGAGGGATTTGAGTTCAGCATCATTCACCAGTGCCAAGTAGGCATTTGATAAATATTCGTTGAACGGATAATTCTGAAATCTTCATCTCCAACACTGACATTTGAATTACACACCTATACTTTATTTCTATCTCCAGAGAATGAGCCAAACCTGTCACGACCCTGTCACTTCACATCTTGAGGTTGGGAGAAATGTAAAACTCACCGCTCTCAGTTGATTGGGTGACCTCTAACCAAATATCTTTTATTCATAACCTAGGTCAATAGACACATCGATAATGCTAGCTAGCCATCACTATTGAAGTGAAGAAATGACTCCGTGTCAGTTCTCTGGGTCTTGCCCTCACCCCACTCTCCATTACCAGAAGGAAGAGGTTGAACAGCAAGGACTTCTTTTCCTGCCCGTTCTTCAAGTGTCTGGCACAGTCTAAGAATGGTAAAGACACACTTACTCTCCTTCAGTATCTAGCCCCCCACATTTGTAGACCAAACATGCTGCATGCACTTTGTTCACACTTTCTGGGGGCTGCTTGCTTCTCCCTAAACAGCCACGCCCCTGGGGCCTTCCCCTTCCCATCCGCAGTGAAGCAGGAGACTTTGCATTTCTGGTTTTGGCAGGAAGAGATCCCTGGCTGGACACAAGGCTGTCCCAATCCAATCTCGTCATATTTTTGGAAGACCTCTCCAAGGAAAGCATGGTAAAGTAGACCAGAGATGCCTCCAAGATGCTGTAGTGGGAACAGGAGGGTCAGTTAGAGAAAGATCAAGAGAGGCAGGAGGAATAAGGGACAAAGAAGGGACTCTTAAAGGAGTTGAATAGGGCCTGAAGGCAGCACATGGAAAACTTGGATAGGAAGGAGGCCTCATGACAGTGACCTAGAAAAAGGGAGACCAAATTAAATATCAGGTGACTTCTGGGAGAAAATCTTAATCAAAGCAGAGTAGGAAATGAAAAAGAATATTTAGGACTAAGCCAACGTCAGGAGCCACAGTGGAGAGCAACCAGCCACAGAAAGAATTCAGGGGAGCTATCAGGGCTGGTGAAGCTGGAATTATGGCAAAGTGAACATGGTTGTGTGGCATTATTTCAACAAGGAATAAAAAGTTAGTGTTGATAAGAATGTGCTTTGTAGTTCCTGGTATCATCTAACTGTCTTTTATTAACTTGTCACTTGACTCAGTCACCATTAAGTTGTTACTGCCAAAAAGAGATACGAATTTGGATTTGAGAAGAATGGATATTCAGCTTTCTGAATTCAACAAGGTTTCCTCGGCTTCCTGATTTCAACTAGTTATTCTGGAGATGTGGACTACCATCTAAACTACTAATTTTATGGTTACCACTAGATATCTCTTATGCTGATTCATTATTCTAACAAGAGACAAGAATTTAGAGTTGAACAAATGTGCTTTCATTTGCTATCATCAAATGGTTATTCTAGCTATTTATATTGTCACACATTTACTATTTAGGTAACATGAATTCTATATAGTGTTTCAATAAGAAAGAATTTAAAGTTGAGAAAAACATAATTTTCACCTTCTAGTCTTTATTTCTTCTAATTCTATCTAGTAATTTCTATTTAGCTAGTTACCTGGGAATACACAGCTATGTAAAAGTAACTAATTATTCAAGACAATTTTTTTTTGTTTGAGAGGAATATGTTTCCAATTTCTGACTTCTATTTGTTATTCAAATAATCTTTAGGTAACTACTTGCCTAGGTATCACAATTTATTTATAGTATTAATTCACTATTCCAGCAATAACTAAGAATTTAGTGTTGAGAGTAAAGTGATTTTTAGAATCCTGCTTTCTTTCTTTCTTTTTTTTTTTGGAGTTGGAGTCTCACTCTGTTGCCCAGACTGGAGTGCAGTGGCCGCTCCCAGCCACCGCAGCCTCGACCTGCTGGGCTTTGGCGATCTGCCTCGGCCTTCTGAGTAGCCGGAATTACAGGCATGCACTACCATGCCCGGCTGATTTTTTGATTTATCGTAGAGATGAGGTCTCGCCAAGTTGCCCAGGCGGGTCTCGAACCCGCGGGCTCAGGCATAGAATTCTGCTTTCAACTAGTTAATTTAATTTTCTATAGTCATTTCTAGTTAATTGGTCTTCTCAATTTCAACAGGTACATAAGATACTAACACATTATCAAACAAGAAATGAGAATTTATACTTTAGAAGAATCTTATACTTCAGCTCTTGGACTTCATTTAGATATTCTAATTGTCTCTAGGTTTGTTTACTTAAATACTTACCTAGATCCCAAAAGATACAAGTGAGACCCCCCCCAAAACTCAGGAATTTATTTATAAAAATTGTGTATTTATTCTACATGTTTAAACTTTAGTCACCTTCAAAGTACTCTCCGTTTGATGCAATACACTGGTCAAGGCACTTTTCCCACTGCTCAAAACAGTTTTTGAGTTCATTAGTTTTGAGGCCTTTTAGTGGTTCTGCCATTTTTTGTTTCACCTCTTCCACATCCGCAAAACATTTCCCTTTGAGAACTTTTTTCATCCGGGTAAACAAAGAAACTAACAAAAAAGACTGGGTGAATAGGGAAGGTGGGGCACATGGGTCATGCTGATTCTGGTTAAAAACTGATGAACTCTCAGCACAGTGTGGGCAGGTACATTGCCATGGTGGAAGATCCAGTCACCTGTGTGCCACAACTCGAGACATTTCTTCCAAAAATCGTGAGGCAACATTCTCAAAACCTCCAGATAAAAATGTTGGTTGACCATTTAATCTGGAGGAACAAATACCAAGTGTGCTATAAGGGGCCCACCTGCCAAAAGATAATTCTGGTTGTTTTGGGGATCCTCATATGTGGAGAATTAATTCCTGATTCCAACAAGAAATAAGGATTTAGATTTGTTTTTTCTATTTTTTATCTTCTTATATATATTCTAATTATTTTGAGTCATTTCTAGTTAACTAATTTCCTAAATCCCACAACTGATCTTTAGAACCAAATCAATAATCCAATAATACACACAAAATCAGAGTTGAGAAGAACATGATTTTCAGCTTCTTAGTTTCAAAAAGTTATTTTGGTTATATTCATCCTCTCTGTTTAAATATTACTTATGTAAAGTCAGTTTTCTATAAGTGTAACTCAATAATCTAAAAAGAAGTAGGTAGTTAGGGTTTAAAGAACAGCAAGTTCCCTGCATAAGAACCTTCAAGTTACAAACTTTAACAATGCACACCTGCATTTTTTAATGTATTATTTCTGTCCACCAGGTGTCAGTATAGCCTGCTAAATGCATACATTACTACGTAGCTGATTGTTCGTTGGGTACCTAAGCTAACTTTGTTGGACTTAAAACAAATTGGACTTAGAAACACTCTCCCTGAAATCACTTGTTCATATGTTGGGAACTTCCTTTATTGCATTGTTCCACTTCCTGAATTTAACAAGATTTTTTCTTAGTATGTTTAGTAAACGAGTTACCATGACCACTAATTATCTATAGTATTTGGCTTTATTTCAACAACAACAACAACAACAAACTAGGTGCTAGAATCGAGAAGAATGTGTTTTCCACTACCTGGCTTCAACTAGTAATCTCCAGTTATCTCTGCTTAATTACATACCTGGGTACCAGTATTTTCTATACCATTAACATGTAATTACAAAAGAAATAAGAATTGAGATGTGAGTAAAATGATTTTTCCATATCCAAACTGTTTTTCTAGATATTTTTGTTATCTCCAGTAAAGTAAATACCACTATATTTCTATAGAGCTAACACCATATTTCAGTAAGAAAGGAGCTATTTGATGTCACAGAATGTGTATTTCAGCTACCTGAAAGGTTTTTTCCCTCTGGGTAAGTAGTTACATAGGTGCTATGAGTTTTCTCTATCACTAGAGCCTCATGCAACAATAAATGAGAAGCTAGAGGTCAAAAATATGTGTTTCCAATTCCTGGTACAAAGTATCTACTCATGCCTAGTTAATGCAATTAAATTGTAACGCAATTCTTGTAATTAATAGTTATCTATAGTACTAACACATTTTTATACACTCAATTAGATTAGATGTAACACATTGTCCGTTCTAGTAACAGACAAGAATTTAGAGTCAAGAAAATGGTCTTTTGACTTCCTAACTCCAACCTGTTTCCTAGTTATTTCTAAGTATCACTGCTAAAATGGTTACTTAGGTACCACTAGTCATCTATAATTTAAAAAAAACCATTATTTGAAAAAGATTCAGATTTTAGAAAAATGGATTCACATTCCTGACTAAATCCTTTCTGGTTATTTCCATATTTCTGTAGGTAATGAGTTATCTATATACCACTAGTTATCTGTATAACTAATGTCTTAATGTCAACAAGCAATAAGAAGGTGTGTTTTCCATTTACTAGCATCCACTATTTACTTCTCCCTAGCTAACTCTATATACATTGCTATCCAAGAAACAATACTACCTATGATACTAATTATTCCTAAATAAAATAAAATTTGTGAGGGTTATTAACGATATCCTTGAATCAAATATTTATTCTAGTGGTCAATTGTTAAATCTACTTAAATATTTTTCTATATACCACTACTCATCTATAGATATAACTTATTATTCCAAAATGAAATTTGAACAATTAGGGTTATGAAAAACGTAATTTTCAGTTTCCTGGTTTCACCTAATAATTCTTGTTCTATGGAGATATCTTAATTTAAATATTTTCTAGGTAAATCTAGTTACCTATGGTACTAGCTCAGTGTATCTAAAGGATATAAGAATTTAGAGTATAAAAGAATATGATTTTCTTTGTGTGTTCACCCATGTTTCCTAGTAATCACTTGTTATGGCCACTCAAGTAGTTACTTAGGTACCACTAAATATCTGTAGCATTCTCACATTATTCGGGCAATGGAGAAGAATTAGTGTCAGGAAGAATGGACTTTCCAGTCCATAAAGTCTTGTTATTTCTAGTTATCTCCAGGTAACTAGTCACTTGGATAATAATAGGTATCTCCTGGACTAATTGTTCCAATCAGAAATACGAATTTTTAGTTGAAAGGACAGTCATTCAAATTCCTTGGATTCAATCCATTTTCTTTAGCATATAGTCTTCAATTAGTCATTATGGATAATTCCAGTTATTTCTAAGGTGCTAATTATTAGTGACCACTAGATATTTGTGATAATAATTATTCCCATAAGCACAAAGAACTTTGAGAAAGATCCCCCCACTCTTTGGCATCAAATAGTTATTCTAGATATCTGTAATTGTCTCTTGTTACCTATTAATCTAAGTAACACTAATGATCAGTAGCATTCAGTTCTCATTACAACAAGAAATGATCATTTTGAATTGAGAAGGACATAATATTTAGCCTTTAGGCTTCAAGTAATCATTTTAGATGCTTCTTATTGTTGCTCCTTAACTAGTTTCCTTGGAACATTTTTTAAAAAAATACAGAACTAACTCATTAATTCAGCAAGAAAAAAGAACTTATATTTGTGAGAAATCTTTTCCAAGGCTTGATTTCCCATTGTTATTCTATTGATCACTACAGTACTACTTACTTACGTACCTCTACTTACATATAGTCTTAATTCTTTATTGCATCAATAAATGAGAGTTAAATGTTGATTTTAAAATATGATTTTTAGATTCTTGGCTTCTGTTAGCTATTCTAGTCATCATTAGTTATCCCTTAACTACTTTCCTATGTAATCCCAGCTATTTATAGTACTGGCCCACTATCCAACAAGAAATAAGACTTTACAGATGAGACGAATCAAATATTTCATCATTTAGAATTCATTTATTTATTCTAATTATCTATGGATATGTTTAGTTACCTGCTTATCTAGGTTCCACACAATATATACCAAATAAATATTTTGCACAAAGAAATGATGTTTGAGTTCTTGAATATCCTGATACCCTAATTTGACCACTACATATTTGTGAATCAAAATACTACATGTACCCTGTAAATATGTACAACTATTATATATCAATGAAAATACAAATTTTGATTTGGGAAGACTGTGTGTTTTCCACTTACTATTTTCACATATTTATTCTAGTTATTTCTGGTCTTCTCTGGTTAACTGATATCATAGATACAAACACTTTTCTGTAGTATCAATTCAAGAATACAACAAGAAATAAAGATTTATAGTTGAGAAAACCATGATCTTCAGTTTCCTGTCTTCTACTGAGTATTGTAGTTATATTAATTTTTTAATCTTTAAATTGTAACTGGGGAACTCCAGGTGTCTATTGTATTAACACAGCACTCCAAAATTATATAGAAGCTTAGTTTTGAGAAGAATGTTTCTTCAATGCTTAGCTTTAACCACTTTTTAAAAATCCTGTCTAGTCATGTAGGAACCAGCCCTAGGAATAGTATTAGCCAAGTAATATTATTTCAAACAGAAATTAGAAGCAAGTTTTAACAAGTATGCATTACTCTTTATTTGTATCCAGGTATCTTTAGTAATATCTAGCCAACCAGTTATCTGGACACCAGTGTTTATCTCTAATGTTCATACATTATTGTAACAGGAGGTAAGACTTTAGATTTGAAAGTTCAACCTCCTGGTGTGAATATGTTTGCCCAGATCTTCCTAGGATTATTTACCTAGGTATCACTAGATATCCCGAGTACTTAAGTTTTAATTTTTTATTGAAATAAGTTAGGTTTGAAAATAATTGTGGAATTTAGCTTCCTGCCTAAAAATACGTTCTGATTCTCTTCGGTTTACTAGTTACTATTTCCTCATCTTGACAAGAAATAATGTTAAATTTCAGAAGTATGTGTTTCATTCTGGTTATCTCCAATTTTCTCTGGTTAACTAGTTACCTATGTATAGACTTTATATATATATCTCCTTATGTACATAAGATATGTTACAATTCATATATATATGTGCATAGTGTGTGTGTGTAGAGAGAGCACTTTTCCTCCGACTTTTTTGCTTCAACTACTTTCTGCTACTTTTTCTAGTTGAAAATTGTTTTTCAAGTTCCTGTATCTCTAGTTAACCCTAGTTAAATTGTTAACTAGGTTCTAATAGTTATCTGTAGTACTAGCTCATTATTGCTACACAAAACAATTCAGAATTGAGAAGAAAGTTCTTCCACACCCTGGCATCAAATATTTATTCTAGCTATGTCTTCATTTTAGCTAAAAAGTCACATAGGTTGGGAGGCTGAGATGAGTGAATTGCCTGAGCCCGCGGGTTCGAGACCCGCCTGGGCACCTTGGTGAGATCTCATCTCTACAATAAAAATAATTAAAAAAAATCAGCCGGGCGTGGTAGTGCGCGCTGTAGTTCTGGCTACTCGGAAGGCTGAGGCGGAAGGATCGCCGGAGCCCAGCAGGTCGAGGCTGTGGTGGCCGGGAGTGGCCACTGCACTCCAGTCTGGGCGACAGAGTGAGACTTCAACTCAAAAAAAAAAAAAAAGTCACATAGGCTTTACTATTCATCTATAGCACTAACCCATTATTGCAGCAAGACATTAGAATTTTGAATTCAAGACATGATCTTCATATTTTTGACTTCAGTTAGTTATTGTTTTTTAATACCTGGACACATCTATTTAAAACTTACCTCACTAAATCTAGTTATCTATATTACTAACTCAATATTCCCAAAAGAAATAGAGATTTGGAATTCAAAATAATGTACCTGTTAATTTTTTTTATTCACCTGAGATGCCCTATATAAATCTGAATATCTATAGAACTAACTCAATGTTCCTAAAATATATAAGCATTTAGAGTTTAATTTGTAGTTCAAAGAATGTGTTTTCAATTTTCTGGGTTCAACAAACTTTCCTAGTAATCACTTAGGCCTACTACACTCCTTACTTACGTTCCAATAAATATGTACAAGACTCATACAGTATTTAAAAAATGAATAAGAAGTTAGTGCTGAGAAGTATAAGTTTTCTAGTTTCTGGCTTCATCTAGTTATTTACAGTTAACTAGTCACCTGGAAGACAGTAGCTACCTTTGCACTAATATTAGCAACTCGAGATAAGAATTTTGAGTTGAGAAGTATGGTTAGTCAACTTCTTGAATTCCATCAGCTTTCTTCAGCTTTCTGGATATCTCTAGGGCATTAACTTCATAAGTACCACTCGATTTCTGTGGTCCTACAAGTTATGCAGAATATAAATTCATTATTCCAGCAAGAAATCAGAATTTTGAGTTGGAAAGAACGTATTTTCCACCACCTGTCTTCACATATTTAATTCTAGTTGGTTCTATTCATCTCTAATCAGTTTCTTAGGTAACACTCTTTATGTGTATTAGTAAGTGAATATTAATGCAATAAAAGTTTAAAGCACAAAAATGAGGTTTTCAGCTTCCTGAGTTTATCTAGTAATTCTAATTATTATTATTATTATTAATTTTATTTATTTATTTTTTGAGTTGGAGTCTCACTCTGTCGCCCAGACTGGAGTGCAGTGGCCGCTCCCGGCCACCGCAGCCTCGACCTGCTGGGCTCCGGCGATCCTTCCGCCTCAGCCTTCCAAGTAGCCGGAACTACTGGTGTGCGCTACCATGCCCGGCTAATTTTTAACTTACTGTAGAGATGAGGTCTCCCCAAGTTGCCGAGGCGGGTCTCGAACCCGCGGACTCAGGCAATCCACTCACCTCAGCCTCCCAAAGGCGTGGGATTACAGGCTGAGCCACCGAGACTGGCTTCTAATTATTATTATGCGTCTCTATACAAATATTACTTGGTAATTCAAATTAGCTTTGGTACTAACTCAACATTATGAAAAGAAATGAGAATAGATGAGAAGAATGTACTTTTCCATTGCATTTAACCAGTTTTTCAAGTTATGCAAAGTGAACTATTACTTAGTTCACTTTGCATAACTTATTAAATACAATAATTATTTAACATTCATATCCTATTTCTATAAGAAATAAGATGTATTTTATAAAAATGTGTTCCCTATGAATGGTTTAAACATTTATCTGTAGTTATCTCTAGACAACTAGTTACATGGGAACAAGCACATATCTATAGTACTAACACATTATTTCAACAAGTGATAGAGTTGAGAAAATTGGTTTTCAAGTTCCTGGATTCAACCTGATTTCCTTGATATCAGTTGGCATCTCTAGTAAACTAGTCACCCAAATGCCATAATTATTTATAGCATTAATACATTAAGAAATAAGAAATAGGAATTTATACCTGAAAAGCCCTCAACAGTTCAACATTCTTACATCACCTATTAATTTAAATTGTACATAGTTATGTTTATTTAACTAGTTGCTGGTTCCACAAGGATATTAACTCATTATTCAATTATGAATTCAGACTTTAGTGTTCATAAGAATGCTTTTTTATCCCTTCTTTCTTCAACGATTGATTCTAATTTTTTTCTAATCACAGGAGAGTCAACACAGAGCTTCTCAAATATGCCAGGACCACCCACCAGCACATCCCACATTCGAGTAGTGTCTTCTCGGCCCTCTGAAGAGTTCAGAGGTTGGGCCTCTGGTGTCACATAGGAACTTGGACGGAGTTAGAGACCATCATACGACGTGAACCATCACAGAAACACAGAGCTGAAAATCGCATGCGCTCACTAATCAGTGGGCCCTGAACACGAGTCACGTTAGCACAAGGGTGGGCTCTGCAGTCGCCGGGCACTGTCGGAGGAGGGAGGGAGAGAGGGAGGGGGCAAGGTGGGGACACGTGACGACACCAAGGGCACCTGGTCCACGACCAGGGGGAGCGAGGGCCAGTTAGAAGCCCAAACCTCACCTGCCTGCAGCCTACTTATGCAGCTAACCCTCACTTGCTCCCCACAACTCCACAGGAAATAAAGCCACAGAAAGCACACTATTCATTGGCACGATGAAGGCAGTGAACATCGCGCAGGAAAGAAACAACTTTAAGAACTAGGTCATTCCTGGGGCAACCCCTTCCGGTCCCCTCCCACTGTGGGAGCTCTTCTGTCCTCTCAATAAATCCCGCTTTCTCAAAGAAGCCATCAAGAGAGCAGG
>NW_007181284.1:0-1313 GCF_000164805.1 Carlito syrichta
TCTTACATGAAACTCCCTCCTCCTGGAGTAAAAAGGAAAGAAAAGAAAGCATCATATTTTAAATATAACACCAAAAACATAAAATTCAACCACAGCATCTGGGTCTGAGCAGATAAATAAATCAATAATGTGTAAAACCAAAAATAATGTAGCAAAATCAAGCTAAAAGTTGGGTCTATAATACAGGCTCTGCCTACCATATAGAAAGAAACTTCTGGATAATCACAAGACACCTGAGGACGTAATTCTCAGTCCCACACAACAGACTCAACGAAGGTCAGAGAGTTAGGAAGAGACTGGGATGAGAACTTGGGTCTTTTGGCTTCTTGTTAGCCCAGTGCTTGTTCACACTCTCCCCACCCCCCTTCGTATTTCCTTAAATAAACACTAACTGGCAAATAATGATAATTTTGTTTAAACATGTAACTGAGCATACCATAAATACCCTCACTCATCTCATTAAAAAGTATATATATGGCCGGGCTCGGTGGCTCAGCCTGTAATCCCGCGCCTTTGGGAGGCTGAGGTGAGAGGATTGCCTGAGCCGTGGGTTCGAGACCCGCCTGGGCAGCGAGACCTCATCTCTACAATAAATCAAAAAATCAGCCGGGCGTGGTAGCACATGCCTGTAATTCCGGCTACTCAGAAGGCTGAGGAGGAAGGATCGCCGGAGCCCAGCAGGTCGAGGCTGCGGTGGCCGGGAGCGGCCACTGCACTCCAGTCTGGGCGACCGAGTGAGACTCCAACTCAAAAAAACAAAAACAAACAAACAAAAAAAGTATATATATGCATATATATTTTATTTTAAAGATGTGGGTATAATTCAGGATTAGGCAGATAAGTGGTTATCATACAGATAAAGTTTGGGCCTCCCTTTGTTCCCCACTTCCCCTGGTTTGGGAATCAGGTATATATATATTTTTTTACCAAAAGAGAAAAATCACTCAGCAGTGAGCAGAAACTTTCTAGCAGTATCAACACTGACACTGAAACTACCCAGAGAAATCACTCAAACCACCACCAGGGAACTGGTAATAAAACTCCCACACTCACATTCATGCTGTTTATGTAATAATTAGAAACACCCTCCAATGACCTACCCCCCAAAAAAGGCTGTTGGTTAGATGTTTTCATGACTCAATGAACCATCAGGCACCTGTACAAATTAGATTCCTCCAAATATTAAGAAAAGTGAAGGGGAAATACTAAGTGTCCATATCGGTTGTTGGACCAGACTCTTAAAAAGAATTAACGGCCGGGTATGGTGGCTCATGCCTATAATCCCAGCACTTTGGGAGGCTGAGGTGAGAGGA
>NW_007181285.1:0-1046 GCF_000164805.1 Carlito syrichta
GAAAATTTGTTTCCATCCTCTACTTTGAGTCTGGTATGTCCTTTCTAGTGAGATGGGTCTCTTGAAGGCAGTATATGTTGCCTGGTGATATTTATCCATTTGTCATTCTATGTCTTTTCAGTAGTGCGTTTAGTCCATTCACATCAGACTAATTATTGAAATGTGAGAGTCATCCCTATCATGGAGTTCTTATTGAGTTATTGTCTCCACTTGGTTTTTTTCTTTTTCTTTTTCTTTTTTTTTTTTTTGTCTTTCTTTTGGTTTTGGGGTTGGTTCGTGTATATTTTATTCTTTTCCCTGTACTCTTGTGAAGAACATTGCTCTTTTTTCCTTTTCTTCTGTGTTTAGTACTTTCTTAAGTGTTTCATGTAGAGATGGTTTTGTGGCTGCATAAGTTCTTAGGGATTGGATATCTGGGAAAGATTTTAATTCTCCCTCACTGATGAAGCTTAGCTTGGCTGGGTAGGTTATTCTTGGTTGAAATTGTTTATCCTTTAGGACTTTGAAGATAGGGCTCCAAGCTCTCCTAGCCTGCAGGGTTTCTGCAGATAAATCTGCTGCTATTCTGATTGGTCTTCCATGGTGGGTGATCTGGCCTTTTTCTCTTGCTGCCTTTAGGATTTTTTCTTTTGTGCCTACTTTATTTAGGCGAATTATTATGTGTCTAGGAGTTGGTCTTCTCATTTGTTGTCTTGCGGGGGTTCTCTGAATCTCTTGTGTTTGAATTTTTGTATCACTGATTAGATAAGGGAAATTTTCTTGAATGATCTCGTGGAATGTTTGTTCCAATGTGGTCTCTGTTTCTCTTTCTGCCTCAGGGAGTCCGATTATTCTTAGGTTAGGCCTCTTGAGGTAGTCACTCATCTCTTGAAGGTTTTGTTCTGTCTTTTTTAGCTTATTTTCTGTGTTTTTAAGAGTTTGGGTTACTTCTATATTTTGGTCTTCAAGCTCTGAGATTCTTCTGCTTGGGTAATTCTGCTTTCCATGGTTATCAGTTTGTTATTTATTTCATTCACAGTATTCTTTATTACTGTTATCTCAGATAT
>NW_007181285.1:1179-6140 GCF_000164805.1 Carlito syrichta
TCCTGCTTTACAGTCTGTCTATTCAGCAGTTTGCAGTCTTGGTCTGTTCAGAGAATCTCACCAGTTCACCTATGCCGTCGCCATCTTGCCCCGTCTCTCTCTGTACCACATTTTTTAAACCCAGTCCCATTTTGATGAGAAGAATGGTTGCTTTCATGTTTTTGCTATTGTGAATAATGCTGCAATAAACATGAATGTTCAGGTATCTGTCCCCATTCTCGGTCTTGCTAGGTGAGAGAGGTGCTGGACTGTTGCGCCACAGTTGCCATTTGGAGTCTTCTGTTCCCTTTGATTTAGAGCAGGATGGTCACCCTTACCTTGCAAGGTTTTGAGAATCAGAGGCAGGACATGAAAGCCCTATAGAAAGATCTCAGAAAAACAGCTGTGACTCCTACCTTCTCTCATTCTCTCTTTTCTTAATATGCAGAAAGGAGCTTCTGTGATGGGGGTGAGGGAGGGATTGTGTGGACCCAGGCACAGATGCCTAAGTGTCAGGAATATATGTTATCTTACTAGAGTGTTATGATGCTGTTTCTTACTGCACAGGCCTTAAGATTGAATACATTTTCAAGCACAGGTTGTGGCATATGGTGACAGCAATTTGTCCCTGTGACTTCCCATCTCTTTCCAACTATCAGTGGGTCGCATTGTGAGGGAGAGTTTTTGGCACTGATCCTGCTTATTGGAAAACTGGTGGAAAGAAAAGTGCCAGGGACTGTCCCCTGCTACATGAGGCTCATCTTCTGTTGGCATGGGTGTTTTTGTCCATAATGTTCTGCAGGTCATATTGGCTGCAAAAGGGCCCCTCCTTTCCCTGTATTGCTCTTCCTGCCCTACCACATGACCGATCTTTCATCACCCTTCATGAGATGTCAACAATCTCTTCCACCCTGTTGGCCTCTGGGACTCCAGCCAATGTCTCCACCTCCCCCATTTGGTATTGTGATCTGAGCAGTATGAACTGACTTGTAAAGTGTTTTCATCTCTTTTATCATTGACTTAATAGGAAACAATGTCACAGATGTCACTATTTGTTTGCAAATACAAAGGTAGAGCTGAATGAGAAGGGGATCATTTTATCTAATTCCCGAGGGTACACAATATGCTGCATCATCTCTCCAACATGAGCTTGCAGGAGATACCTCTTGAAGACAAAGAAAATGGTTCATTATAAAGACAAGAAATGTTGGATTTGCAGGTACCTATGGAACGTCAGTCACATGCCCAGCTCTGTGAAGAATAAACCCACTCCTGACTTCAGGGGCTTCATGTGTCCGGTAGGAGAGAGACATATGCATTCAAGGGCACAGAGCTTGTGACACTCGTAAAAGCACCAGTAAAGTGGCCAGAGTGCAAAAGAGGGAGAGAGAATTTCCCAAGAGTTAACAGGAGAGTGTAGAAGATAAGGAAGAAGTGGGGAGGTGCCATGTAGGAGTTTGTTGAACTCAGATGGAGCTGGAAGTTGACTCTTGCCAGGACAGAGTGAGCAGAAGTATGGAACTCATGTGAGATCCATTTTCTGTGAGAGAGCTCAGATAGCTGAGTGTGAACAAGAGAATTATCTTTCTCTTAATTTTCCTGTTGCAGTAAATCTCTTAGTTGATTGGTAGACAGAAGGAAAGATATATCGTTTTCTTAGATGTGTAAAGATTGTGGATAAGAGTGAAAAAACAGGCAGGAGGTCTGAGAAATCTAACTAGGTTGTATCAGGAAACCTTGTCCACCTGAAGTTAATATGGCCCAGTGAGACTAACAGGAAAGTCAGATTTGGTTCAGTGGTGCTGGCCTTGACCATCAGAATAATGCAGATGGGTCAGGCATTGAAAGCTCATCCTGAGCTGTCTTGGTGGGTGGTCTCTCACTCAGCACATCCCCAACACCCTCTAGTTCTCACCCTTGACTCTCCTAGATTTGTATCTCCTAAACTTGTCATGCAATATCCCCATTCTTTCCCTGTGTCCCTGCTGCCTCAGGGCCCGACTCCAGCTCTCTGTGTGGCCTGGTTTTTTCAGAGCTTCACCTTTGTTATGAAAGAACTAGGGAGAATGTTGATTTATGAGCACATGGTGAGGATGAAGGGACCAAACATATAATGAAAGCTGCTTGCAAAATGGATGGTACATGTTGGAGGCTCACCCCACTCACTGTCTGATTGAAAATATTTCCTCACAGAATGTTATCAAAATATATTTTCTGAAGTTCATCAAATAAATTTTAAGGTATAACAGTTTAAGCCCAGACATTTCCATTTCTGGTTTCAAAAGATAAGGCAAAGTCCCTGCCTCTACTATTAATGTTCAGATCTTACCCAATAAAGACCATAAAGATAATTATTAGAATGTATACACAATTAACACTGAGATCTGAAGACAATTATTTTTCCTAACATATAAACACAGAGATGCAGCCACACACAGAAGTTTTTATCATGTCATGAGATATATTACAGAAGACAAAATATGGATAGGAAAAAATAAGGTCACAAAAATAACCCTATTTTTTCCTTGCAGCACAACCATTTTGAAAGTTGAAGAGGGCCCTGATCTGTGATACATATGCCGTGGAGCTTATATAATTTGAAAAGTTGCCAGTTGTCTTTTATTGTCTCAGTGTGCTCCATGCTCAAAGCTGCCTTTAAAAAAAATCTTTGTAACTGTTTCTCCTAATAAATCTTTAGAGTTCTATCTGTCTCAGTGTCTGCTTCCTGGAGTACCAACCAATACCCAAGGTTGCACACGGTGTGATTCCTGCATAAACAGTTCAAACACAGGCAGAAACAGGTCCTTGATGCAGCATAGGCTTGCTCTCTGTGAAGTATTTATGAGAGGTGCCTGAGGGGTATTCTGGGGTTGAGAGAACATCCTACATCATGATATGAGTGGAGGTTTTTCTAGTCCTTTCTAGAAATATTTGAGTGGTCCCTGGTGGCTGCCTGTAACAGTGGAATCTGTTGTGATCAGATAGGCAGATTTTTCTCCTGATGAGATAGCCAATTTCTTTTGATGGGGAATACATGAGAGACAAGTAGTGCCTTTGGAGTCACTGAGGAGGCCACACATAGTCTCAGGCTGTGTCAGACCACTTTGCCCCACCCAACCATTTGCCCTCTAATAGCACCAACCAGGTCATCTCTGGGGAAAGTTGAGCCGGGAGCAGAGATTTCTCACTGAGTCCTGTGAACACCACAGTCCTCCTGTAATTTCTTTACTTAGAGAATTGGGCAGAGGTCAGTGGTGAGAAGTGGGAGGCTTCCTGAACAGGGCTGGAGTGGAGCAGAGTGCCTGGGGGTGGGGTGGATCAAAGAAAGGCAGAGAATGAAAATGAGATAGTAGGAGGGGAAGAGAGAGATAGAAAGAGAGTAGGGGGAAGGATATTGAAATTTGACATGTGGAGAATAAGAAAAATAAGGAGTACAACAGTTGTATGAGGAGAAGAAAGAGGAAAAAAAGCAGAAGGAACTCCAAAGTGATGCAGTGACAAAGAGTGAGATTGATGGAGATAAACTGATTTGAGCAGCGGGGTAAAAGAGGAGAGTTGGAAGAGACAGAGGCATAGGAAGCTACAGTGAGAGAAAAAGAAGCCAAAGAGATAGAGCAATCCTGAGAGTTGAATGGAAATACAAAGGTGCAGAGAGAAATGCAGAGAGAAGGAGAGACACAGAGAGGAAAGGAGAGGAAGAGGGAACAAGAGAGATGGAGAGGACTGAGAGACAGGAAGAGGGATTTCAAGAGAAATAGCACAATAGAGAAGAAGAGAGAGTTGCTAAAAATAGGGTCAGAGAAAGAGACAAAGGACTTATGCAGGAAGGGAGGAGAAGGAAGAGAGAAAAAGGCAGAGAGAATCAGAGAAAGAAGTAATCAGGAAGAAAGGTAAAGCCTTCAGTGGGTGGATGGCACAGAAAAGGCAGGAAGTCCTGGGCACCAGGCGCTGAGACGGGTCCTTGGGTTCCAAGTATGTGACCTTCCTGGGTCCCAGCTCCACAAGCACCCATCACCCTTGGAAACTCAGGCCCCGTGGTGCCTGGGTTTCTGGATGGAGCCTCTGGTCTGTCACTGAAGAAGTGACCAGGAGAGAAGGCTGCCCTAAATCAGGTTTGTCAGTCAGCCTCCACTGTGGGGAAGCCTGAGCAGTCTCCTTCACTGCCTGGTTCCTTCCGCATTTCCACACAAGTAGACTGGTTTGTCACCTAGTTCCACAACCAGGCATCAGGTTGGGTAGAGCTGGGGCCTCTTGTCTCCTTGACTCAGGTCTTCATAAAGCCTAGATTCTTCACCTCAGAGCACTTATTTCAGTTTGTGGTTATAATTCTACTACACAACTTTTTGACTAAATATGTTTGCTTTGCTACTGGACAGCCCCTTGAAGGTTTTGGATGTGTGTAGTTTCCCTTACTATGATGTCCATGTGCTGCTAGGATAGGGCACTTTCCCAATTTCAGCCTAGAAGGATTTAACAATAGTTCTAAACCCATGTTGGCTGGGTTTGCTCATTCTTCTCTTTCTAGTTGTGGATTTTTAAATGTAATTTTATGATTTTTACTCCTATAGATGCTCTACAGAATGCTGTTTGGAGAGCACAGATAATTACATTTTTAATTTAGAGTATGCCAAATTACAAAGACCCAAATTCTTACTGGATGGAGACAAGAGGAAATTTCTAAAGATTTTAATTTTGAATTAAATGTACCAAGTTTTATAAGACTTTGAGGTCATGAATCTTGGAGATGATATGAGAATATTTTATGCATAAGAAGATTTATGCATGTTATGGATATTTACACAAAGGGGTAGACAGTGCAAAAAACTGTTGTCTTTCAATAGTCATACTCTCACTTCTCTCACAGGAGTAAAAAGTTCAATTCTTAACCCAGAACTGACATCTTCACAATGTTGATTCTTCCAATTCATGAGCATGGGATATTTTTCCATTTGTTTGTGTCATCTTTGATTTCTTTGAGCAGT
>NW_007181285.1:6446-36505 GCF_000164805.1 Carlito syrichta
GAGAGATACTTGACTTCCTCTTTTCCTATTTGGCTACCCCTGATTGCCTTCTCTTCTCTGATTGCTCGAGCCAGGACTTCCAATACTATGTTGAACAGGAGGGGTGAGAGTGGGCATCCTTGTCTTGTTCCAGTTTTCAGGGGAAATGGTTCCAATTTTTGTCTCTTTAGGAGTATGTTGGCTGTGGGTTTCTCATAGATGGCTTTTACTATTTTGAGGTATGTTCCCCGTATGCCTAGATGTTTGAGGTTTTTTATCAAGAAGCGGTCCTGAATTTTATCAAAAGCTTTTTCTGCATCTAATGATATAATCATGTAGTTTTTGTTTTGACATCTGTTGATGTATCTAATTACATTTATGGTTTTACGAATGTTGAACCAGTCTTGCATCCAGGAATGAAGCCTACTTGATCATGATGGTTGAGATGTATTGTTGAATCCGGTTTGCTAGAATCTTGTTGAGAAATTAGCATCTATGTTCATCAATGATATTAGCCTGTAGTTCTCTTTCTTTGTTGGATCTTTACCTGGCTTGGGTTTCAATGTGATGTTGGCTTCGGAAAATGTTTTCGGGAGAGTTCCATCTTTTTCAATCACCTGGCATACGTTCAGTAGAATTGGTATCAGCTCCTCCTTAAATGTCGTGTAGAATGCTGCTGGAAAGCCATTTGGACCAGGGTTTTTTTTTTGTAGGTAGTTTTCTTATTACATAGTCGGATTCCTTGATTGTTATTGGTCTATTTAGGGTCTCAATTTCTTCTTCTTCCAACCTAAGTAGGTTATGTGATGTCAGAAAGTCCTCCATTTCCTTAAGGTTTTCAAGTGTGTTTCCACACAAGGGTATGCAGTAGTCTCTAATGATCTTTTGTATTTCTTCAGGGTCAGATGTGACTTCATGTTTTGTGTTTCTGATTGTGTTTATTTGTTTTTTTTCTAGTTTTTTCTTGGTGAGTCTAGCTAGGGGATCATTGAACTTGTTTATCCTTTCGAAGAACCAGCTTTTTGTTTCATTGATTTTTTTTTGAGTTGGAGTCTCACTCTGTTGCCCAGACTGGAGTGCAGTGGCTGCTCCTGGCCACCGCAGCCTCGACCTGCTGGGCTCCGGTGATCCTTCCGCCTCAGCCTTCCCAGTAGCTGGAATTACAGGCATGCGCTACCATGCCTGGCTCATTTTTGATTTATTGTAGAGATAAGGTCTTGGTTGAAATTGTTTATCTTTTAGGGTCTCGAACCCACTCACCTCAGCCTCCCAAAGGCGTGGGATTACAGGCTGAGCCAACGAACCCGGCTTCATTGATTTTTTGTATTATCTTCTTGTCTTCTGTGTCCTGGATTTGGGCTTTTATTTTGGTGATCTGGATTCTTCTGCTGAAATTAGAATTTTTGTGGTCTTGCTTTTCCAGCTTCCTTAGGTGGCTTGTTAGGCTGTTAATTTGTGTTCCTTACATTTTCTTCATGTGTGTTTGTAGGGATATAAATTCCCCTCTTACTATAGCTTTTAAGGCGTCCCAGAGATTTTGGTAAGATGTTTCTTCATTTTCATTTGTTTCCAGGTATCTTTTGATCTCTGATTTGATTTCATCATTGACCCAGGAGTTGTTTACCATCATGCTTTTTAGTGTCCATGTCTCTGTGGGTTTTGGGGGGACCTCGTTGGTGTCAATGTTTATTTTTGTTCCACTGTGATCTGAGAAGGCGCATGGTAGAGTTTTCATCCTTTTAAATTTGCTTATGCTTGATTTATGGCCAATTATGTGGTCGATCTTAGAATACATTCCATGTGGTGATGAGTAGAATGTGTATACTGTGGTCTTTGGATGGAGTGTTCTGTAGGTATCAATTAAGTTCATTTGGTCAATAGTCACATTGAAGTTCTGGATCTCCTTGGTGATTTTTTTTCCTGATGATCTATCTAGGGTTGTGAGTGTTGTATTAAAGTCCCCAGTTATGATGGTGTTAGAGTCAATATCTTTCTTTTGTTTTCCTAGAAGTTGCTTTATGAAAGTTGGCACACCTATGTTGGGTGAATATATGTTTAGGATAGATATTTCTTGTTGATGGAGTGAACCTTTTATCATTATGTAGTAGCCCTCTGTATCTTTTTTAATTTTTGATAGCTTAAATGGTATTTTGTCTGAAATTAGGATCGCAACTCCTCCTTTCTTTTGTGTTCCATTCGCCTGAAAATTTGTTTCCCATCCTCTTACTTTGAGTCTGTGTATGTCCTTTCTAGTGAGATGGGTCTCTTGTAGGCAGTATATTGTTGCCTGGTGATATTTTATCCATTTTGCCATTTTATGTCTTTTCAGTGGTGCATTTAGTCCATTCACATTCAGGCTAATTATTGAAATGTGAGAGTTCATCTCTATCATAGTGGTCTTATAGAGTTGTTGTTCTTCCACTTTGTTCTTTTGTCTTTGTTTTGGTTCTGGGGTTGGTTCATGTATATTTTATTCTTTTTCCTGTACTCTTGTGAAGAACATTGTCCTTTTTTCCTTTTCTTCTGTGTTTAGTACTTTCTTAATTGTTTCACGTAGAGTTGGTTTGGTGGCAGCATAAGTTCTTAGGGATTGGATATCTGGGAAAGATTTTAATTCTCCCTCACTGATGAAGCTTAGCTTGGCCAGATAGGTTATTCGTGGTTGAAATTGTTTATCTTTTAGGACTTTGAAGATAGGGCTCCAAGCTCTCCTAATTTGCAGGATTTCTGTAGATAAATCTGCTGCTATTCTGATTGGTCTTCCATGGTAGGTGATCTGGCCTTTTTCTCTTGCTGTCTTTACGATTTTTTCTTCTATGCCTACTTTGTTTAGGTGAATTATTATGTGTCTAGGGTTGATCTTCTCATTTGTTGTCTTGCATGTGTTCTCTGAATCTCTTGTGTTTCAATTTTTGCATCACTGATTAGATAAGGGAAGTTTTCTTGAATGATCTCATGGAAAGTTTGTTCCAGTGAGGTCTCTGTCTCTCTTTCTGCCTTAGGAAGGCCAATTACTCTTAGGTTTGGTCTCTTGAAGTAATCACTCCTCTCTTGAAGGTTTTGTGCTGTCTTTTTGAGCTTATTTTCTGTGTTTTTAAGAGTTTGCGTTGGTTCCATATTTTGATCCTTAAGCTCTGAGATTCTTTCTTCTGCTTGGGAAATTCTGCTTTCTATGGTTATCAGTTTGTTATTTATTTCATTCACAGTATTCTTTATTACTGTTATCTCAGATATCAGCTCCTTCCTAGTTTCTTCTTGTGTCTCCTCAATTCTTTTTACTCTCTCCATTAATGTCTTGATATCTAGTTTGTAGTTTGAGACCCTTCATTCTGGGGGCTCTTCATTGCTTGTATTCCAAAGTCAGTTTTCTCAGTGTCTTCCTTCCCAGGGGTCTGGGAGAGACCCATACTCTTCTTTTGGTTTTTCTTCATTTGTGTAGATTTTTTTCTCTCTCCCCCTTTCCCTCCCCTTCTTTAATTCTGTTTCTGAGGGAAGGTAGGTTTGCTTTTGTTTCACTTGTGCAATATGCTGTTCTTCCTTATGAGGGTCTTCTGGCTTTGTTCACTTTTGAGTTTGGAGTGTGGGCTGCGGGATGTACTTTTTGCAGTTTTGAAGTTTAATTGAGGGGGAAGCAGTGGTTCAGAATGTATATGCTGATTCTAGCATCCACCAACAGGTGTATGAGCACACTGGAACGTATTTCCCACTGCCTTACAATCTGTACGAACAGTGGTATGTGGGCTTGGTCCCTAAATTAAATGTAGGTATAAAAGAAGAAAATAATGGAGGAAGGGCACGTCAATAGGAAGTTAGAAAGAGAGAAGAGTGAGAGGGAAAACAGACATACATACCAACTATCAGGTGAGAAAGAGACACAAAGCCGGAGAGAAGTGAAAAAAGACATGTAAGAAAGATTCCCTAAAGAATACTGGTAGCTACACAGAGACAGACAAATAATATCATGAGACAGTGTAAGTCATAAAGCAAACAACAAAAGTGATCAAAACAAACAGTCAAAATGATAAAATCAAAAATCAAAATAAGAGATCAGACTAAAGTCACTTCAGTTCTGATCTCCAGCCTCTCCCCTTTGTTTTTTGTTGCAGGCAGCTAGATCTACTCACAGTTTGGGGTTTTTTTTCCCAACCTGCTGCCTGAGAGGCTTTTGATGCTTCATTGCTTTTGTCTGATTCAGCATAGGGGTGGGGCTTTGTCGCCTGTTTAGCGACATTACCTTAGGAACCGAGGTGGGGCTTGCTGATAGGTGGGCGGGGCATTGGAAATCTCTGCCTGGAGATTGGCTGAGGTGGTAGTTTCACTTTTGCAGATCGTTTCTCTCCACTTGTCTGGGTCCCCAAGCTTGGGGTCATGAGCTGAGTGCCTCAGCCAAGGTGGGCCCAGAGTTCCAGAGCTCCAAACCTCCAAAGGGCAGGTGGTGAGTGGTGAGAGTGGCCCTGGGCCCCCCACAGGGTACTTCAGTCAGGAATGGGACTGATGTCTCTGAGGGGCGGGCACCCAGAGCCTCCCTGAGTGACCGGCGGCTTGGTGCTGGGTTCTGGGTGAGAGACGATGTAGCCAGGGAGGGAGCTGAGACCCGAGACTCCGGTGCATGCTGGAGTCATGTATAGTGGAACAGCAGCAGCCAGGGGTCACAATATCCGGCCCTGCGTGGGACCGAAGGTCCCTGGGCCTTGGACCAGTGCAGCTGGTGATGGGCTGGGGGATGGGGGTAGAAAAGTAAGAGTCTTTTGGGGAACTCATGTTTGGAGAATCTCACAAGTCCGCCTATGCTGTCACCATCTTACTGGAACCCCTCCACACCTACTCTTTCCAGACCTTTCTACAGGCCTTTCATGTCCTGCCTCTGATTCACAAAACCTGCAAGGTAAGTGTGACCATCCTGCTCTAAATCAAAGATTGGAGATGATGCTAAAGAAATAGAAATTCTCCTATGGTCACACAGCATGCAAGAGGCAGAGCAGAGGTCAATTCCAGCTTTTTCTGCATCCCCTCAGATCCCTCTCTTCTTCCCCCAGAAAAAGGGTCTTGTCTTTAGCTTCCTCGAAGTGCTATCTGGTGTGCAATGATCTCTGGGAAAAATCAGATACTTGGGGGTCCACTGGGGAACTCCAGAAGTAAAACAACCGTGTTTTATTTCAGATGGAGAAGTCCTGTGGTGTAGGATCAGAGGGCCACAAGGACCAGCCATAACTGTTTCAGAGGCCACAAGAGAACTGGCTTGTGTGACCTTCATTTAAAGCTTCTGTGGGAATTGGTTGTGCAGGTAATCAGTGACTTTCACACCTAGTGATCTCACTCTCAGTGTACATTTTCTATTACAAGCATCTACCCTCTGACAATTCTACCCTCTGACAATGTTTTATCAAGATCCCTACTGAGGGGGCTGCTGCATTTCACAGTCACCAGTGGAGATGGGACTGTGATGAATTGCACAATTTCCATTGTTAAGGGCATTCAACTTGGCACAAAGCACACAAAATAACATTGGAAGAACGAGTTTTCACATTTTTGATTTTTAAGGGCTACAGCCAATATTCTATGGAGTTAACCCTGAACTATAAAGCAGAAAAGGAAGAAATAACAATAGCAATGAACAGCCCCTGCAGTTTTGGACAGACCCAGCAAAATCTAAAATAATGGGAATCAGTCAGGGCCGACTAGTGCATGAGACTTAAGGCACTGGAGTTAAATGGCATCTTTTCATGTTTTATCCAAAGCCACTACAGAGGAAACCTGTCAGTCCTCTGCCCTAAGTACTTGTGGAGTCTGTAGACATCATCAAGGATGAGCAGGTGGGAAGGAAAAGGCTGTAAGTTCTCAGGAAGATTTTAGAGGGGGGGCACACCTCATCCACAAGGGTAATTGTATACCTAACCCTGCATTGTACCCCACCATTTTAAAATAAAAAAGTTGAAAGTTAAAATAAGAAAAGAAAAGTAAAGTAAATGCAGGGACATTTTATCACCAAGCATGCAAACCAGAGATGAGACCAGAAAAGGGCACTTAAGACAACATGAAACTCTCCTGAAATTGTTACAATGAAAGTTTTTTTCTGAAATTGTTACAAGGAAAATGTTCCTCTCTGTGTTCTCAGTTGTGATCCTGCTGCTGTTCCTTATGGGAATCGAATGAGGTCCTGAATCTGCTGAAGGTGGGAGAAGAGATTGGACCTCACGCTAACTTGTGCATTCTATGCAGAGTAAGAAACCCTTCAAGTCTCCTCCATCTCACTTTCTTTCCCACAGTTGGGTTCTACAGCAGAGGCACATGATTGATCAGATGCCTCAGATGACCACTGAGCTCATGACCCCTATTCTAGAAGATGTTTTCTTAATTAACCTCTGAATTTTGAAGTGCTCAGGGCCCAAAATAGTTGGAAATCAACTCTAATTCTGGGGCATCCTGATTTAATGTACATATAAGAGGACATCACTTACAGATTATCAATTAAACAAGAACAGCTCTGAATGGGAAGAACATCAACAAACCCTTGACTGGAACAATACTCCTCCTTTTCTTCAAGCTATAGGAACATTAAAAAAAATCTCTTGATCTATATTTAATCTGCTTATCATAGGATACCAGGTTTTAAAATATTTATGAAGAAAAAGATATTTAAAGAAATGAATATTATAGAAATAACAAGAGTTAAATGCTATAGGCATTAACTGAAAAATTTTAGGCTTACACTTAAAAATGGTGGAGTAAAATTACATAGACATTTAATTTACTAATGGAGCATGATAGCTCACAATTATCAAAACAAAAAGCACAAAGTAGGCTCCAAAAACAGTAGAAATTGGATCCCAATTTAAAACAGGTCTCATGGTACAATATTGATTCACAAAGACATAGCAGTAAAATTTATCTTTCATCAGGACATAAAGCCCCCAGTCTAAAACATTGTTGGTGTTACCCTTCTCAAATAAGAGAACAATAAAGTCTTCAGCACTGACTCAAAGTGGGAAGGGGAGTTGGCCCAAATCCCTCTTGGCTCAAGTCTTCAGTTAGGAGTCACCTAGAGGTTGGGATGTGGTGAAGGTGGCTGCACACAGTGGAGGGGCTTGAGCATCACCAGCCCAGGAGACTGGCCAAGAATCATCTGACTGGGGCACCTGAAGAAAACAGTCATTGTCACCCTGTGACACAACTAGTCTCTTAGAGCTTGGGGCTATATCCAGAACACATAACAATCACCACTGAAACAAGAAGCAGAATGTGTGTTTGTGCAGCGGAAATTATGCTGCTGCCTCTAAAGTGAGCTCCTACCTCTGGATGGAGCGTTCTGTGAGTCTGGGCTTCTTGGCTCTGGTTTCTGCATCTTCTGTGTCTCTCTCTACCCCTGATGTTGCATTTTTTCCAGACTTGAATACAGGGAAACAATGGACTTGAATAAGAACTAGAACAACAAGTTTTTTTTTAAACCAGACACTCAATGCTTCATCTTAAAACACCAGAAATATCCTTAAAAATGTCTCCCACAGTCACGTACCTGCACTTCAAGTTGGTGGCCTCCTTGTTCTGCTTGGCCAACTCCCTTTCCATGGCACAAACCTTGACCTATAGGAGAGAAAACACTTGTAAGTTTAGATGTGAAGATATTGCGTGAAAGCAAGAAAGGAAAAAAGCCTTACCCAATTGTTATGAGCCTTCTTTTCATACATGGTGATCTGAAAAAGCCATCAGAAACCATAAGTTAGGAATTCTGGGCCATTAAATCATCAGCATCAGGCACTGAAGAATTTTGCTGATGTCATGCAGATGCTCTTACCAGATGTCTGAAGTTGTCCTCTGCTTTCTGTTGCTTCTCCTGCATTTCTTTAATTAGTTTCTTATGGGTTGGAATAGTTTCCATCAGATAACACAATATTGAGTGTGATTATAAATACTCTGCTTTATTTCCATTATCCTCACAAGTGTAGCATGCCAAAATTTATGCAAGCATATAAAACATATTGTATATGATTATAAAAGTACAGCAGGACCAAAACTATTGCTATATTGTTTCCTTGTCTGTTGTTTATTGCATGCTGGGTTCTAAGTTGACATAATTTCCTGCCCCTACTCAGTATTCCCCACACTGATTTTCCCACTGTAGTCTCGTTATCATATCACAAGGCAGTGAAAACTGGGCTTATAAAGTGGCATAGCTTCTTTATGGATATAATTCCTCCTATGCCAAAATGCTTTCCTAGTGAGACTGGCTATTTACACCATTCCTAGAATGGTTTGAGGGGACCAAGATTCCACACACCTGGCCAACATGGGGGATCTGGAAATGTTTACTTAACTCTTTTTGGTCACTGGTAAAACTGAAGGAAATTTTTCTTGTGTATATCCTGTATCTGTGTCTTTTGACTATCTGTTTATATATTTGTGTTAATTGGGTCAAAGAATTGCAAAAAACTTAAAAACAACAGACTCCAACAAGGTTTGCCGAGAGACTTGTGTTTGGTATTGGAACTCACCTGTAGGTCAGGATTTCTCTTTCAGTCAATTTCAGTTCTTTTCTCTGCCTCTGAAAGTTGTCTCTCCCTTTCTGCCTGGTCATGCTCACTCGTTTTCAGCTTCCTAAGATGGCAAAGAAGCGCATGTTATCCGGTATGTTGGAATTCTTGCTTTCTTTCCTCCAGTGTCTGAATGCTATGATTCAAAGGGCTCTGGCCAATTTTCCTATATATAGACAGTGTGAAATTTACATCAGAGGTGGAAGTGGAGTGTCCCATAGAGTTACCAAACAAATCAAATTCTGGTGTGCTGGCCTGTCCTTTGTAATTCTGAGCTCTCTTCATAGCTCTACAGATGTATTAGTATTTAATAATTAGGAAATTAATAAAGGAATATACAAAGCTCGTATGAGACGCACCATGCCCTTTGTCCTTGAAATGGTGAAAGCTCATGTTTTTCTTGGTGGACCTATCATGACCAATTCATAATGATTAAATCCATCAGGATAGAGCAGGACATCATTGCTTCTCTGATTCTTCCCAAGTAGAAACCTGATCCTCAGTCAAAGAAAGGCTAGTGCCAGTACACAGACAATCTTCCTTAGAAGGCAGATCCTTCTAGGACATAATGCTAACCCTGCTGGTCACTCCTGACATTTCTTTAATTCGGGAATGGAACACTTATCATCTACCTTAAAGATCCTGATGAGGGAAAAATTAAGTCTTAGTGCTGGTGACAACTACTGAGTAAATAAGATCTGAATGGCTTCCTAGTCTAGGGGTTATCACTTGGAATTAGATTACAGCTGGAAAAACATCTACTTTTAGAAGGATGAGTTCACAGACAATGGAGGTAGAAAAGGGCTAAGACCTAAAAAGTTTGATTTGCTATGTTGCCTTCAAAACACTTTATTCAGTATTCTGATTCATAAGCTCTCACTAGATATCTTGTTTAATATGGATGGCATGGAAAACTGAAAGAACGCAAGGAAATGGAGACAAACACTTAACAGGGAATGTTCGTGACCACACAGGCAATCCATCAGCAAATGCTTTCTGGAGCGACCTACTGCACTGAGTGTGTTGTGAGGTGGTGAGATTACAAAGAGGAACAGGCACCTTCCAATCCTAAAGGAGCTCACCGTTCAGGCAAACAAAAAGACAGTATGGACATAGCTATCCATGTCATGCACAAAAACTGAGTCTTGAGAGAAGCTAAGGAGAGGTTCTGCTTTTGTATGGTGAGTGCATCTGAAGACCCTGATCTCCCAGAGAATTATCAAACACACTGGTCAGAATAGGAGATACATGACTGAATGCATCCAATTGCTAGCATCCTGTAAAGAAGCATGAGGTCAAGTTGGAGAAGAATAAAACTAAGGACCAAGGTCAGCCTGGAATTGAAGCCACCATCCACTAGTTTCATCATTCAATTCCAAGAGAGACTACAGAGATGCAAACAAGTTGAGAGGATTTTGCAGAGATTTAGGGGCTTCAAAGGAAAATGCATGGAGCTCATGGTCTGTTAAAGAAGTTTCCCATGATGTAGTCCACGGGTTTTTCTTGGGACACAGAAGTTACACAGTAGGAAACAAAGATGGACAAATAAATGCACTTCCTTCTCTAGGGACTAACCCTGCAGTGAGTGATGTAAATTGCTGACTGAATTAAGTGTATTATCGGAGTAAACTTTCATCTTTTCTGCAGCAAGATAGCATCACAAGAGGTCTCAATTTTTCTCTAAATATTTTCCTGGTGTCCTGCATTTAATAAAAATATGGCAGGACAGCACAATGTGATTGGGTCAAAACCTCAAAGACTGGGAAAATGAATTCAGAGGCGATCCAGATATTGAAGTTAACAATATAGGTATCTCCCCTTTCCTCAAGAGAAAGACAAACAAAAATATATAAAGGGAAGGAAAAATGGCAGATTACAGACATCAAGGTAGGGAGGGAAAGCACAATTTTTACCATATGAATGAGCCACAAATATTACAGAAATGACTCAAATGGAAATCCCAAGTATCTTCATTTGTTGATGCATGCTTTATACAAAAGTATTTGAGTCACTGAACACATAAGCATTATACTTACTCTTCTTCATGGATTTCATAAAGACTATCCTTCTTTTCAGCATTTTGAATTCCGTGTCTTTTGCAGCTTTCAGAGATCTCAATATATCATGATCTTTGTCTTCCAGGCTTTTTTTTATTATACTCTGGAATGGATAAAAAAGTTACCTTCTGTGCCTTCAATTCGATATGAAACTTTGGCTATGGTAAGGAAAGGAGGTGAGAATTCTGAAGGCTGGAATCCTTGTTTTCCTTCCCAGAGCAAAGTTGTTTTTATGCTAGGAGAACTTTCTCTCCCAAAGGGCATACCTTCCAGGATGCAGGTTTTGGGCCTCAAGCCCTTCAGTTTTGAATCCTCAGGTGTTTCATTGACACCTCCTGACTTTAAGGCAGACTGGAGAAGAAACATTTAAGAAAAAATGATCACCCATCATTGTGAATACCCTGAAACATTGCTCAACTGTACATTTAAACATGATGAAGATTGTTATCATCTTATGAATATTTTACCATAGGCAAAATTTTCTTTTTAAAATTTGAAAACCAAGAAATTATGTTCAGTTCCCTAAATTATAAAATCTCTGGGAGTTCCTTTTTGGTAGCTACTTTTTCTTGATCTTCATTGAACCATTGTCCCTGGATCCATTCTCATCTTAAGATTTCCTTATTCCTTCCCTCACCACAGGTTTGCTAAGGAAAATTTGAACCTAACATACAACCTTCACAACATTGACTTCATTACCAAGAATAAATGTCCATTTAGATATCATATGATTTAATCTTCTAAGACATGAATGAGCTCTTCCTCATCAAAGCTGACATACAGAATAGAAATCTTGCAGTGAATGGAAGTAGTTTACCTCTGAAATTCCTTAAGTGTTCACTGGAATAAGAACTTTCAGGTTTTCTGTAGAATTTTCCTCTTGAAAAGGGATTGGCAATAGTGGAAAACTGTCAGGGGAGGGGAGATGTGATTGGCAGTTGAGGGAAACTGCTAGGGGAGGGAAGGGCATACCTCATCAACAAGGGTACCTGTGTAATCAAAGTTTGTATACCTAACCTTGAATCGTACTCCACATCCTTATGATAAAAAAATGTTATTCTTGCAATATCTGCACATATGATAGAAACAATTCAGGAGAAGCTCCACATGATATGATAAAAAGATGAATCATCATATGCATATATCCCACAGCACCTGCTTAGTTCATGGAACAGTGGATGCTCCTAGCATGGGGTAGGACAAATGTGAAGCACACAAAGAGATGAGAAATAGAAACACCATGAGCCATGAGTACTTTGTGGCATCCAAATATTCAGCTAATTGTTTAGAAGACAGTAGAATAGATGACTGGATGACAAGAAGAAAGTAGAAAATGTGCAACGTTGTTCAAGTTAAACTGCTCCATTGAACTTTCCTTAATGGAATGGCTTTCTTAATGGGATATTTAAAAAGTGAAATATAAAGAAAAGAAAACATCAGAAACTTTCCCCAGTTCAAATGGAAATTCTATGTTCAGCATGCAGTGTGCAGCTGGGACTGTTTGATGGCTAGATATCATCTTCATGTTTCATATAGCTTCTGTGTTTTTAACGTAACCCGATGTGCAGTGCTGAATGTTGTGATAATCCCTCAGGTTGTAGACAGGAAACCTACTCCCTTTTCCCTTGAACATAAAGAGGCATCCTGATATTAGTAATGTATTTCCAGGTCTTTCAGAAAAGGTTTTCACACCCAGACACCCACGATTTTACTGTATTGAAAACAAAAGCTAATATGTAGAGCCTAATTCAACCAATGGGTATAAAAACTCAAAAGCCAAATTATAGTAAAACTTAGCAGAATTTGCTAAGTAATGATTTTGTATATACTGACATCTGTCAGATTGAAACTTGGCACTTGTAGTTTGAATGATGTCATTCATAATTTAATTAACATTCTCAAATGTTTCGATGTAATCCTTAAATACAACATATTGTAGTGTTAAGAATTATTCATTATTTTTACTTGTATTTTTATAATGTAATCTAGTAAAAACAAAGAGTTTTACTTTCTCTTAAATGCTTCATCAATGAGAGATTACATTCTCTTTTAATTATTGAAAATACCTCTTTGATTTTTTGATATACATAAGTATATAGTACAGGAATTTCAATTCAAACATTACAGTGCTAAAACAATCTATCATTTTGTATATGACTTCTTATACAACCAAAGGAAGTTTGTATGATACATATATGACAGTGGCTTTGAATGTGGACAGTTTGTAAAACTGTGAAACAAGACAGAAGGACAAAGAACAGATAGCAAGACAAGTGAACTAAGGACCATAGCAGTAATTTAAAATGAAACCATAAAAAAGAAAAATGGAAAGAACTTTGATACTTTCTGTTCCCAAACAAATATTTTTTCTAAAAGTTCTGTGCTTTTCCTGGTGACATTCTTGATGTTCTCAGATACTTGATATAGGTGAACTAAAAGAAGATAAAAACAACTTCTAAGGTTAGGAAAATACAATGAAATCGAATTCTCTCCATGTATGCCAATGAACATACATTATCTGGCACTATGAAAATAAAGCAATGTTGTAGTTTTATTTTGGTGCCAAAGACAGCAAGTTGTAGTTAGCTACTTTTTATAAGTATGAAAATATATAGCTCGGAGTAGCCCCTTCCTGTCCCCTCTCACTGTGGGAGCTTGTCTGTCCTCTCAATAAATCCTGTTTTCTAAAACAAAATAAAGTATATAGATCAATAAGAATTCTATTTTAAAAGACTCCTCTTTAAATTTTTTTCAAGTTGAAGTAATACTTGGTCCTTCTCTACCTTCCATCCATCCAAAAGCACTACTCTTCTTACAAATGCCATAACTTTAAATAGTTTTATTATCATCAGTGATAAGATGATAGAAAAAGCAACAACCCTAGATCTGTAACATGTCTGTGTTTCCAACTATCAAGACAAACAGGCAGTTGCCTTTTAAAAAGCTCTTCATTATAGCACATTTGACCACTTCCAGGCAATCATTTCAATTTCATGGAAGGAACATTCAATGTGGAGATCAATTGGCTGCGTAAAGCCCTCCAATGATTTCCTGCTGCCCAGCAGGCAGTCCATCCTGAGAGAATGGGTAGGGGCTCCTGGGCCATGCTTTATGAAATCATAATGCAATGGGTACAAACAACCATGGAGTTACCACATACACTCTCAAGGATTTAGATAAAATACAATTTCTCTAATATTAGCCTTTTTGTCTCCAAGATGAGAATGCTAGTTTCCACCATACAGGTGAACAACATGCAAGCAGCTCCATCTCAAGGTGAATCACACAGGCAAATCACTTTGAACACAGCCCACAATACCAGAACTCTCTGACAGGCAGTTAATTCTCTCATCTGACCCAAAACATATTTTCTCTTTGTCCATCAGAAGAGCTCTGCAGATTAGGATTCTAAATACCAGGAATGCTGTATTCATGGTAAAAAAAATTCTAGCATTTGAGGTCTTACATGTGGCGGTCAGCTGCTCTGCCCCTCAACAGAAAACACAACTTAATCTTCACAGTCTAAGAAGAATGCACAGAATTCATACTCCACAATTTACAGAAAGCTCATTTCCATTGGTTCCTCACTAGTATTAATGGCTCTCATTGCTTAACATTCATAACATATAGTTTAAACTTGTAGAATGACATATGTTTTGCCTGGCAATACCTTGGCTCTTCTCTAAGCCTCATGTTTTCCAATAGGTACAGGTCGTGCCTTTATCATATTTCCATTTCCCCAGATGTCAGTTCATGCCAATTTACTCTCTCTACATTTTAGACTCATGTTATCACCTGTTTCCTAACTATTTAGGTACAAGAAAAAACCTGAATCCTAGTCTTCCTACTCATGAGGTCTCTCATTTCTCCTAATATCACATTAAATGATAATACCCTAACACTGATTTTTAGTTATCAATACAGGAAGAATAAATTTTTTAAGAAAGAAGAAAGCAACCAGACATCAGAATTCACTGTATTTGCTCATAGTTGAACTAAAACTCACACAAAACACCATTGGTAAGAAAACACTGCAAAGAGAGAAGCCTAAATCTTACCATGATATCCTGCAGACTTTATCTGAAAAGAAAGAAACAATTAAATTTCATGTCAGAACTGTAAGGTCGGAGGTACCGGAGGGCGAGGTGGGCCTCAACAAGATGGCTTCAACCTGGACCAGGAGAATAATGGGCAGAAGTGAGCCAGCAAAAATGAGCTACCGGAACTAAGACCCCAGCCACAAAACCAGCCAGTACCTCCTACAGTGATTCTAGCAACCCCATTCACGTGACAGCTGTCCCAACCAATAATCACTCTCCCCAATCCCCCTCACAGCTTTCTCAGCATGCCCTTTATAAACCTGTCGCCCATCTTGCTGGGTGCAACTTCTCCGGCCCACAGCTATATGGACCAGAGAACCTCACCCAGGATTGCGCTAATAAAGTTTTCTTGGCTCTTTTGTTACCGTTTCACATGGTCTGGTTTCGCTTACCTTACAAGAACATATTAAGAAGTACTTATGCTGATAAAATAATAAAATTCATAATCCAATGAAATTACAATAATCTGTTAGGTCAATATTAATTCATGCTGCGAGGCTTAGTAAGCCATGCCCCCCAAATTAGCACTTTGGCATGCTGAGTGCTTTGAATGAAAGATAGTTTCAAGGCCTCAGAAATAAGCCTCAGACCAAGGTCTCCTTCTGACTTTTCCCCACCTCCTCTATCTCTGTTTCTGTCTTTTTGGAGTCAGGTAGAGGGGTTTTCTCTCAAGTTTCCTGATCTGATCAAAGGAAGATCTTCCAGAAGAAACTCAATGGTCTTACAACACCTCTTTAGGATTCTCAGCTAATATCCAGGAAAGGGTAATCACTGGAGTAGAGAAAACATTAAAGTCATCACCATACCAAGACAGACTTGTCATTTATTCCTATGAGGAGAGATCCAAAAGATTATCTGGCAGACATGATCTGTATAAAAGACAAGCTGTATTCACCATGCAGTTGTACAGCTCTGCCCCTCCCCTTCCGGCAATTGTTGCTACCTCCAGCACTCAGAGGAACATTACCCCAGGTCAATTGTTTTCTATGGGTTCACTCATGTTCCCTAAAAATCACCACGGCCCTTCTAAATTGCCTACATCTCCATCTCTCTCTCCCCCAGGAGGAGGGTGCTATTTAAACCTCAAACATCTAGTCCTTCTCGAAGTCCCAAATTTTGTATGGCATATATGTTTAGGTGTATCAAAAAGTTTGTATGCATTTTTTCCTTGCAAAGCTGTCTATTGTCAGTTTATTTTAATAGTAAACTCACACTGAAGAGGGGAAGCATTCCTTCCATCCATACAACAGAATTAAAAATACAAAAATCACCAAGAATTTCCTATTTTAGGGGCAATACTTTATAAACTAATTTTCAAAAAGAAAACACATAGAAATAACTTGTTTTTATCAAAGATATGTTTACTTTCTATAAAGCAATCACCTATATATAATTTTTACAATGGTAATGGCAGATATTTTAATAAATATGCTAATAAATCATTCATCTAATTTTGTGTGTGAAACTCAATATTCATATTAAGTCTAAAACTAGGGGTTGCTTTTAAAAGCTTCCTAAAATGCCAACAAAGGCAAAATGTGTGCACTAATACATACCTTAATATCTCATCAGAATGCTCCTTAAAATCTTAAACAGAGTTGGTAGTTTGCTGAATTAATAAGCAGTTTGAACAAATCAGGTCTTATGTTTTATCCAGATCACTAGAACAAGGTTGATGAAGTCAGATAGGGAGTAGGAGGTGGCTAGAGAAAATTCACAAGCAACAACACAAATGACAGCTAACATTTGAGAAAAAACAAAAAGTGCTTCATAAACCAAAAGATATCATAGAAGTAGAATTCGGGCAGGGCCCTATTTGCACACCATGTCAAACACATTTTCATGATCACTAAAACATATTTCCACCATTGAAAGGGGTAATTGGTGATCAGATGCTGAGGCCAGTCCCCAAAACTTGTGCAATACCATTGCTGCATCAAAGAGTCACTTATAATTATTTTATCATAAGAAAATGCATCCAAGATCATCATGAATATTCATTTTTCCTCATACCAAGCTCAAGATACAGTGAATTTCTCTGCCCCCCGTTTCACCTCTATCCCTCAAGCAGGAGGAGGTGGAAAAAGCAATGGTTCACCAATTACTCTATCTTTAGGATTTCTTTTTAAAAGAAACTATTTATAACTTGTAGTATTATCTTGTCAAATAAGGGGAGTCTTCAAAAAGCTCAGCTAAACGCTTATTATGGAAATGATGCATGAACATCACATATTTGGCAACAAAACGAACTTATACTAACTTGTCATAAAATGTTTGAAAAGGATCTAGTTTAAGGCACTAAAGAAAGACATCAGTTTGAAACCACACCCTCATCAGATCAACATGAATTCTACTAAATATGAAGCAAGAACACCAAATTCATGGCAAAACTTGAGTAGAAGAATAATAAATCATTGACACCACATCACAGATCCAAGAAGTTCAGAGCAGAATAAAAAATTCTACACGAGAATACATAATATCCAATCTACAAAATTCAAAAACAGAGAAAATCTTGGAATAAGCTACAGAGAAAGTGAAAATTTTCTATAGAGTAAGGAAGGTAAGAATGACATCAGACTCTCACCAGAGTTCATGCAATCAAAAAGTGAAATATAATAGAGTACTAAAGCAAAGAATATCAATCTTGAATTCTGTAGCCAGAAGAATTATGCTTCAAAAATGAAGGAGAAATGGAGACTTTCATACATGAATTGAGGGACTGTATCCCTAGGAGACATGGCTAGAGAGAAGACAAATAATATCATTCAGCAACTTTGACATAGAAAATGAAAGAAAGAACATTAGATAAAACAATTATGAAGGTAAAGGTTTTCTTATTCTTCATTGATCCAATAGATAACAGTGTGGTCTGAATAATAACAACAATAAAAGGAAAAAAGAAGAATGGAAAAATACATTTTCAAGAGTACTGGAAATAGTCTGCTGAAAGATACCCACACTCTCAGAAGAGGTGCAGTGTTATTTGAAAGAGGACATGGCTTGTTTAAAAGGTCTATTTCGAACTCAAGGACAACATCTGATAAAAGTAAAAGAGTAAAGAAGAAGTGTCATAAGTATAACTGGCATGATAAGGGGCAGGAAGATATTCTACTAAGTTCTTAATTAAAACCAGAAAACTAAAGTAAGAATAGAAGACAAAAGAAAAAAAAAAAAAAAAAGGACAACAAATAGAAAACTAACACATATGGGAGATATTAATCCAAATATGTTAATAATCACTTTATACATAATTAGATTAAACACACCAATTTAAAAACAGTGACTTTGAAGGTGGATAATAAAACAAAACACAACAATGTTATGTCTACAAACAATCTGCTTTAAGAAGACACAGGTACATTAATAGTGAAGGAAGAGAGGAAAAAATACACTCCTAGCACTATTTCAAACAATTGGAACAGTTATTTTAATTTCACACAAAACACATTACAGAGAAAGGAAAAGTACTTGGAATCAATAGAAGTACTAAATCAATAGTGAAGTGGTTGATTATCCACGAACACATGACAGTCCTAAACAAGTGAGAACCTAACAACAGAGCTTCAAAACACATGAAGACAAAACTGGTAGAACTGCTGGGGGAAACAGAAGAATTCAAATTATAGCTGAAAATTTCAAAACCCCTCTTAGGTCACTAACAGATTCAGCAGATGGAAAATCAATAAGGATATAGTTGATGTGAACTGGTCAATCAATTGAAACTCTCTCCATCTATAAACTTCAACCTACAATAGTAGTTTACTCATTCTTATACATCTCATATCTAGTATTCAGGAAGATAGACCTCATTCCAGGTTACAAAATACACCTTAATAAATAGTAAAGAAAACCTGTCACAGGAAGCATGTTATGGGTCCATGTAATCTGGAACTAAAAAACACAGAGATAGTGGGAAAACTACAAAACATTTGAAGGTTAAACAACATACTTATAAACACTTGTGCCCAAAATCTTATCTCTAAACAAGTTTAGAAATATTTCTAATAAAATCGCAGTAAAATAGGAAATACAGAAATTGTGGGTTTCAGTGAGAGCAGTGCTACAAAAGAAATTTACAACACAGCAATTACATTAAAGGTTCAGTGATTGTAGAAGTTTCTTCTTGTATATGACTATAACTGTACTTGTATGAAATGGTCATATACTCACATCAATCATCCAGAAGAAAATGGCAAAAGGAGTCATTCCCAAGAAAGCACCAATAATGATCATCTTCCAAGGAATTCCAAAAAATTCAAGCTCAGGAAGAAAACAGTTTTGCCCCATGTGGGCTAGCTGGAATAATATTATTGTCATAATGAGAATCTTAATGGCATGAGCACTATATCAGTCACAAAGAATCATATTTAGAAATCTAAATCACTTGCAAGGAGTTGCTACACCTCTCACATATCTCCGGGGAATTTCACTGCTCAAGAAAAATTGAAAGTTCCCAGTCTCACGTTTCTTGCATAGCTGTAGTGTTGATAGTCATTGAAAATGTGGGACATCTTTTTATTTTAAGTCAAAAGTAATTATCTTTTCCAAATGTATTCACTTAAAAATTGACATAGAGAACTGCATGAATCACATAGATATGGGATAACTTGAAGCAAAATGCAGTTTCTGGTTCATGACTGGCCCTGCTGTCTCCTGTCCTCAGTGCTGAGCAAGAATCCCTCTGAATCACACTTTTCTCTTATATTAGGTGAATCTTTACCATTTAAAGTTTAGTTAAGTCAAAAAAGACAGTACAAAGACTTTGTTGAGAAATTATGAAACTTTGGTACTTAAAAAAACCAAGGGGAGATGATGAAAATGGCAATAATATTGTGGTAATGCTCTAAGATTTTGATATTAATTCTATTAGTGTTGTGTATGAATGAAGTAAAATACACCCACTGAATTCAGATGGATCCTACAGCTGTCTTGCAAATATTCTTCATGGTTTAATGGCAGTTTTCTCGCAAATGCAATATGTTAACTTTTAATGTTTCATTCAAAATGTTGAATAAACAAGGATAGTCCATTCAACAGGTCAAGAATGGAGAGGGTTGTATTTCTGGTCTATTCAACTCGTGAACAATTTCAGAAACATTGTGCTGAGCAGAATAAGGCAGACACAAAAGGATACAAATGACATGCAAGGATCACTATATTTGAATTTCTAGAATAAGCAAAAGTAACCTATGATAACAAGGAAGACTGAAGACGGCATAAGGTCCCTTTCTGGGATGACATAATATGTTAGATCTTGAAAGGGGCTTGGGTAATGCCTGTATAATTTCTTTTAAAAATAGTATATATATACACATACACTATAGAGTTGAATATTTTGTTCCTTGTGAGTCTCCTGGAAATATGAAGATTGAGAAATATTTATTTCTAAATAATGACAGTCATGCTAAACTATTTAGCAGGGAGTTTATTGCTATGTGCAATGTGAAAAGTGGAAATACATCCAAATCAAGATCTCTTGTACCCTTTTCCACTCTCAGTGACTCTAAGTTATTTCACACACACACAAAAATGGTAACATAATGAAATGACTGAGAAATACCTGGATGAAAAGATATGAGTCAAATAATCTTGAGTAAAATATTAACAAATCAGTGTTGCATGTTTGAACATTTTCAGAATAAAATATTGATGGTAGTTAACAAAATTACTTGTCTCATGTCAGTGTTTTTCTTTTGAGTAAGAGTTCCACAATAACAATTATTGTTTTATGGCTTTCAGCAATTTCAGGCATAATCTCAGTTGAATTATCCCCAGTTACTTCATCAGAGAGTTGCAAGATGTAAGGATAGTCTGGTAAATCTTGCAGAGGTGCTACATTCTGAGTTTTTGTCTTCAGAGCAAGACCCAGTGGGAGAAACAGATCTCATCTCTTTGCAATGTAAGGGAGAAATACACTGTTATTTATGCACACAAATGAATTCTACTTATTAATAAAAAGGAACAAGCTATTAATATTTAATACAATATGGAGAAACCTCAAAATGATTCTCATGGCTGATAAACCGTATGCTTTAAAAAGGAGATACTTACTTTATATATGACTTTACCACACTTTAAGTGTGGTAGTAAAAGCTGAGACACAAGTTGTTAGCTTTATTTTCCTCACAGAAACAATTATAAATGTTTAAAAAATAATTAGCAAAATTTTACCTTTCAGTTAATAAGCCTATTTCAACTTTAAAATAAACTCAAACATGTAGTGGATCTGAAGCTTAAGTTTTCTTTTGAATAATCATGAACTATTTGGTTAAAATTCCTTGGAAAATCTTCAAAATTATGCAGAAATTGTATGAATGATGAACAAATAAAAATGTCATAATCATACAAATGGAAATACTGTAAGATGTTTGTACATATAGGAATCAGTGAGATAGGAAGTTGATATTAAAATAATACCTAGGCTATTATTCCAACAAATATTTAATACAGATTGTTGTTTAGCTCAAGTTTCTAAAAATATTGAAGTCTTTTTCCAGTGTTCACTTTGATTGTTAACTAGCACACTTATGTCATATTTTTGAAGTCCATATAGATTTAAAAAATAAAGTGATCTTGTAATTATAATTGAAACTATGGAAACTGTAATTAGTTGTAAAACACAATACCAAATAGCCACTAACAAGATTTCACCTTAAGCTGGGCTCGGTGGCTCAGCCTGTAATCCCACGCCTTTGGGAGGCTGAGGTGAGTGCACTGCCTGAGCCCGCGGGTTTGAGACTCGCCTGGGCAACTTGGCGAGACCTCAACTCTACAATAAATAAAAAAATAAGCCGGGCGTGGTAGTGCACACCTGTAGTTCCAGCTACTTGGAAGGCTGAGGTGGAAGGATCGCCGGAGCCCAGCAAGTCAAGGCTTCAGTGGCCGGGAGCAGCCACTGCACTCCAGTCTGGGCAACAGAATAAGACTCCAACTCAAAAAAAAAAATTCACCTTCATATTTTACAGGAGTGTACCTAAATCAATCAGTAGCAACCTTGGAAAGACATATGTAAAGGAATACAAACTTTCTGGAGTGTATGGCCACCAGAAAAAAAGGCAAACATATCTATCTTTCTACAAAAACTAGATTCATAAATATTTAGAAAGAAAATAAATTCAAAATGTAATTCAAACCGATACACATTGCAAGACTCAGGTTTGGGCAAATTAAGCCTCTCTAGAAAATAGCTTCTGAGCTCTATGACACTGTCACCTTCAACTTCACAGTAGATGTGAATAGCCTGTGTGCTCCTGGGAAGGTTGCATGGTCTTAGAGCAGGCTCTATCTGACAGGGAACATAACTTACAATTCCCACCCCAAAATTGAGTGACTTTCACAAGGTCACAAATCCTTCCTATTAGGTGCTATAAAGTTCCTATATTCCCGTTTCCATTCTGTCAAACTTTCCTGTGTTTGGTCCAAGCCGACCCTGACGTGCACAGGTGTGTCCTGAGGTCCTTGGTGCAAGGAAGACCAAGTTTCTATCAAAGACCCCAGGAAAATCTGTCGTGTAAGTCACAGTGTGATACGACCCTTTGGACAAGAACCCACTCCTGCCACTGTTTACTCACCTTGGTAGATGACTGACAAGGAGACTTCAACAGGATAAGCCAGACAATCAGCCTCCGCACCCACATGTCTAGATGCTCTTAGGGTGCCCTGGGGCACTAGAAAGGATGTGGGAGAAGTTGGGCGTGGGGAGTAAACGCGGGTGTGGGCGGGGCTAAGGGTGGGAATAGGGGCATGACTGCAATTGGGATGCGGGAAGCTGGTAAAGAGAAGTGGGATATTGGGGAGCTGGAAAGAAGACTGGAAAGCGGGTCTGGGACAGAATCCAGATCAAATCAAGTCCTTCAGCTGTGGGAGGAGGGTTCAGCGACAGGTCACTGGGTGAATGGTAGGCCAGCAGACCAGAACGACGAGAGCAAGTTAGCGAAACTCTGAGGATCAGTTGGAGAGAGACCAAAGCTCTGGTTTCCTCCAAATCTTCTCCTGTCTGGTCGCAGCTTTAACAACCCAGATGCTTTATAGTCTCTTTGGACCAATCACATGCCGCCAACCCAGTTGCATCACACTGGACTCCCCGTTGAGGCGCGAGCCCATACTTAGAACATCTCCTCCCCCACGAGGCCCCCACCTCGTGCCATTCTAACAGACAGGTCCTCTCCGGGATCTAGGCAGACCTTCTGATTTGTGTTTTTTGCCAGCCCAGTTCCCAAGTGCCCTGCACTGCTCCATCCATCCCCATATCCCTAGGGTTCCCATGATCAGTTCTGAATTTGTAACAGAAAACAAATGACGATAGGCCTGCAGTGAGACTTCAATACACAAGTAGAGTGGGAAGTTTCACACACCCTTCTAACCAATTCACATAATAAGGAACAAAACATCAGTCGGATGTAGAATATCCTCATAGCAAGGCACCTCGATCATAGCTACCTATTATCTGTTATCTTTGTGTCTGAATGACAACTGATTATACAACAATTTAAAGTACACTTGGGGCCATTGCTTTGTTCAACTCTGGTGTGTCCACAAGGCTCTTTGAACTATGACATTTCCTATCTTTGGCCCCTTCCCCTACCTTGAGGAGGTGAATCCCCTCCCCAAATTATTTTCTAAATAAACTATATTTTCCATTCTAATTTCTGTGCAACTCTTTGCATTTTTTGTGTGGCACCAGATCACAAAACAGACCCCCAAGTGAGTCCAACCTAACATTTTGGAGGCCCGCTGGGATTCTGGTACCTAAACAAGTTTTATTAAAATGTGTCTTTAGAGACCAAGTCTTGCTATGTTGCCCAGGCTGGTCTTAAAGCTTATGCCTGCAAGGGATCCTTCTGCCTCAGACTCTGAGTAGCTAGGATTAAAGGCATAAGCCACTGTACCCAGCATGGAGAAAAATTTTGCATGCACAAAAAAAATTGTTGGTAGCATGTCTGAATGCAGTAACATGGTTGTTACCAGCATGGACTCTGAAGTCAGGCCATCTAGGTTCAAATCCAATTTGTAGTTGCATAATCTTTGGCTAGCCATTCAGTGAGCATCTTGGTGCATTTGCTTTCTCATATATATAAAAGGGGTGATAATAAGGATGATAATATAACCTCATAATTGTTATGAGGATGAAATTAGTTAATATACATAAAATGCTTAGAATAGCAGTATCCTTGACAATCAGTCGTGAGTACATGACATATACTATCTTTTAAAGTCCTAACAACTACCTACAAATAAATATTATTAATTTTATTTTACACATGGAAACTACTAGACTTTAGGGTCCAAAATACCTTGATTTTAATTCTTCCTCTTAGATATTTCTCTTGGTCAAGATTTCATTTCATTTGTATATTTTTGAATCAGATCATAATTGGTCACCCAGACCAGAAAGTGGTTTACCACAGCCTCAGCATCCTGGACTCAATAGATCCTTCCACTGCAGCCTTTCAAATAGCTGTAACTACAGATGTGTGCCACCACACCTGGCTAATTTTTGATTTTTTTTGTAGAGATGAGGTCTTACTATGTTACCAAGCCTGGTCTTGAACTCCTAGGCTCGAGCAATCCTCCTGCCTCAGCCTCCCATAGTGCTGGGATTACAGGTATAAGTCATCATGACTGACCTTTGGTCAAGATTTTAAAAATTTACCTTTAGTTGATATTCAAGAGATGATGCCTACCTCCTATACTTGCTGTTAGAAAGGAGTAAGTTGATGAATATAAAGAACTTTGCACCATGCCTAGCAAATGTGAACAGAACTGCAGCCTTGTCCATCTCTGGAAAGCACTGTTTACATTACAATTTATGTAAATGGAGCCCCAGTTTCCTTTCTGATACGAAAATCCTTACTTAATACTATTTAACCTTTCTTGAATACTTGCAGTGAAGAAAAACTCATTACATCAGTAAGTGGCCTATTATTTTTAGGATTTTAAAAAAATTGTTAGAAAATCCTTCCGTGTGGTGAACTGAAATCTGCCTTAGAATATGGACCCACTGAGATGAGGTATACTCCCTTGAATGGCACAGAGTCTAATGTAGGGTCCTCATAGTCCTTATACAGTGTTTGTAATGCAGATTCGTGGGTCAAGAGTATCTCTGGATATACTTTAAGGGTCTGTATAAACTTAGAGAGGGGAAAAAACAATATTTTTAATTCTCTTGAAATTTATATTATCTTTTTCTGTTATTGAATGGAAGCAACAAGCCACAGTACTAATAACATTCCTTATGACTTTGTCAATAACAGAAATCACTGATATTTTTGTACCACATTTCAGTTGTCCCAGAGATCTTAAGATATCATATACACTCAGTGTGACTGTGCAATTTCAAAAGTTATTGGGTCTGATGCTACAGCTTCTTAATTGTGTTAGTAAAAAAATCAGTTATATCACTAGCTTGTTTTTAAAGATTTTCAATAAATGTCTTTCAATGTAATTGGTTTCCTTGTAATCCTATGTGTTACGTTGTACATTCAAAAACGTGAGAAAGGATTCATAACCCTCTCTGGACCCCCTGAGTCCATGAAACCTTTAGAAACCCAGGTCTAATTCCTTGTTTATAAGTCAGGCCTTCAAATATTTGAAACCAACTCTAAGTTTTGTAAGCTTTCTCCCTTTCAGATTAAATGGTTTGTTTATTTCCTTTTTGAGTTGAGGTCTCACTGTGTCACCCAGGCTGGAGTGCAGTGGCACGATCATGGCTCAAGACAGCCTTGAACTCCTGGGTTCAAACAATCCTCCTGTCTCAGCTTCTTAAGTAGGTCCACTCCACCATGACCAGCTAGTTTTCTTATTTTTATTTATTTTAGTTTTATTTTTTTAATCAGTATTTTTTATTATGATTTTGTGGGGTACAGTTAAGGGTTAGGCGTACAATTACATTTCATTCAGGCACCCTGTTGATAAGAGTTGTTTCCCCATCCCCAGACAGATATTTGCGACTGTTAATCCTATCCCCCCCCATAGTTTCCCAATAGTCAGTCATTTTCTTATAGTATTACATTGGATGTTCAAGGTCCATTATATGAGTGAGAACATGTGATACTCGGATCTTTGTTTCTGTGAGAAGTCACTCAGTATTATAGACTCTAGTTCCATCCAGGTTGCTGCGAAATTCATGATTTTGTTCTTTTTTAGGGCTGTGTAGTATTCCATCATGCATATGTAACACATTTTTAAAATCCAGCCCTCTTTTGATGGGCAGCATGGTTGTTTCCAGGTTCTTGCTATTGTGAACAACACTGCGATAAACATACATGTGCAGGTATCATTTTTATAGAGTGATTTGAGGTCTTCAGGGTATATTCCCACTAGGGGGATTGTGGGGTCATATGTAAGGTCAATTTTTAGAGCTTTCAGAAATCGCCACACTGCTTTCCACAGAGGATGCACTAGTTTACACTCCCACCAACAGTGTAGAAGTGTTCCCTTTTCACCACACCCTCTCCAGCAGCTGTTAGTTTTTGAGTTGTTGATAATTGCCATTCTGACTGGAGTTAGGTGGTATCTCAGTGTGGTTTTGATTTGCATCTCCCTGATGATTAGTGAGGTTGAGCATTTCATGTGTTTGATGGCTGCTCGGATGTCTTCTTTTGTGAAGTGTCTGTTCATATATTTTGGGGTTGTTTGTTTTTTTCTTTTAGGCAAGTTTGAGTTCCTTGTAGATCCAGGATGTGAAGCCTTTGTCAGACCTGGAGCTGACAAATACTTTTTCCCAGTCTGTAGGCTGTCTCCCTGCTCTCTTGATGGTTTCTTTGGCTTTGCAGAAGCTTGTCAGTTTAATAAGGTCCCACTTGTCTATCTTCTCTCTTATGACCTGTGGGTTTCGGGTTTTGTTCAGGAATTGGATGCCAGTTACGATTTCCATGAGGGTATTTCCTTCCTTTTCTAAGGTTCTTAGGGTTTGAGGTTTTACATTTAGGTCTCTGATCCATTTGGAGTTAACCTTTGTGCATGGGAATAGATAGGGGTCCTGTTTCAATCTTCTGCATGTGGTCAGCCAGTTTTCCCAGCACTATTTACTGAATAGGTTCTCCTCTCCCCAGTGGTAGGTGGTGGGGGCTTTGTTGAAGATGAGTTGGTTGAGAAATTGAGGTTTTGCTTCTGGAATCTCAATTCTATTCCATTGATCTATATGCCTGTTCCTGTACCAATACCAAGCTGTTTCGATGATTGTAGCTTTATAGTAAAGTGTGAAGTCTGGTAATGTGATACCACCTGCTATGTTTTTTTTGCTGAGGATTGTTCTGGCTATTCTTGGATGTTTCTGTTTCCATATGAATCCCTGTGTTGTTTTTTCCAGGTCTGAGAAGAAAGTTGCTGGTAATTTGATGGGTATTGCATTGAATTTGTGGATTGCCTTAGGTAAGATGGACATCTTCACAATGTTGATTCTTCCAATCCATGAGCATGGAATATTTTTCCACTTGTTTGTGTCAGCTTTGATTTCTTTGAGCAGTGTTTTGTAATTTTCATTGTAAAGTTCTTTCACGTCTCTGGTTAGGAAGATGCCAAGGTATTTCATTTTTTTTTTTTTGTGGCTATTGTGAATGGAATTGTGTTTTTTATTTGGGTTTCTGTTTGTTTATTATTGGTGTAGAGAAATGTGATTGTCTTTTGTACATTTATTTCATATCCTGAGACTTTGCCAAAGGCCTTTATCAATGTAAGGAGGCTTTTGACAGATTCTCTTGGGTTTTCAAGGTACACAATCATATCATCTGCATATAGAGATAACTTGACTTCCTCTTGTCCTATTTGGATACCCCTGATTGCCTCCTCTTCTATGATTGCTCTAGCCAGGACTTCCAATACTATGTTGAACAGGAGGAGTGAGAGTGGGCATCCTTTTCTAGTTCCAGTTTTCAGGGGAATTGGTTCCAATTTTTGTCCATTTAGGAGTATGTTGGCTGTGGGTTTCTCGTAGATGGCTTTTACTATTTTAAGGTATGTTTCCCGTATGCCTAGATGTTCAAGGGTTTTTATCAAGAAGGGGTGCTGGATTTTATCAAAAGCTTTTTCTGCATCTAATGATATGATCATGTGGTTTTTGTTTTGACTTCTGTTGATGAATTTAATTACATTTATGGTTTTACGAATGTTGAACCAGCCTCGCATCCCAGGAATAAAGCCTACATGGTCATGATGGATGATTTTTGAGATGTATTGCTGAATTCGGTTTGCTAGGATCTTGTTGAGAATTTTAGCATCTATGTTCATCAAGGATATTGGCCTGTAGTTCTCTTTCTTTGTTGGATCTTTACCTGTCTTGGGTATCAATGTGATGTTGGCTTTGTAAAATGATTTGGGGAGAGTTCCATCTTTTTCAATAGCCTGGAATACCTTCAGTAGGATTGGTATCAGCTCCTCCTTAAATGTCTTGTAGAATTCTGCTGGAAAGCCATCTGGACCAGGGCTTTTTTTTTGTAGGAAGTTTTCTTATTACGTAGTCGATTTCCTTGATTTTTATTGGTCTATTTAGGGTCTCAATTTCTTCTTGTTCCAACCTAGGTAGGTTGGGTGATGTCAGAAAGTACTCCGTTTCCTTAAGGTTTTCAAGTTTGTTTCCATACAAGTGTACGTAGTAGTCTCTAATGATCTTTTGTATTTCTTCAGGGTCAGATGTGACTTCATTTTTTGTGTTTCTGATTGTGCTTATTTGGTTTTTTTCTAGCTTTTTCTTGGTCAGTCTAGCTAGGGGACCATCAATCTTGTTTATCCTGTCGAAAAACCAGCTTTTTGTTTCATTGAGTTTTTGTGTTATCTTTTTGTCTTCTATGTCCTGGATTTGGGCTTTTATTTTGGTGATCTGGATTCTTCTGCTGAAATTAGGGTTTTTTGTGGTCTTGCTTTTCCAGCTTTTTGAGGTGGCTTGTTAGGTTGTGAATTTCTGTTCCTTCCATTTTCTTCATGTGTATTTGTAGGAATATAAATTCCCCCCTTACTACAGCTTTCAGGGCATCCCAGAGATTTTGGTAAGATGTTTCTTCATTTTCATTTGTTTCCAGGTATCTTTTGATCTGTTTTGATTTCATCATTGACCCAGGAGTTGTTTAGCATCATGCTGTTTAGTGTCCATGTCTTTGTGGGGTTTGGGGGGACTTTGTTGGTGTCAATATTTATTTTTATTCCACTGTGGTCCGAGAAGGTACATGGTAGAATTTCGGTCCTTTTAAATTTGATTATGCTTGATTTATGGCTATGTGGCCAATCTTAGAATATGTTCCATGTGGTGATGAGTATAATGTGTATTCTTTGGTCTTTGGATGGAGTGTTCTGTAGGTATCAATTAAGTCCATTTGGCCCACAGTCACATTGAGGTTCCAGATCACCTTGCTGATTTTTTGTCTGATGATCTGTCTAGGGTTGTGAGTGGGGTATTAAAGCCCCCAGTTATGATGGTGTTAGAGTCAATACCTTCCTTTGTTTTCCTAGAAGTTGCTTTATGAAAGTTAGCGCACCTATGTTGGATGCATATATGTTTAGGATAGATATTTCTTGTTGATGGATTGAGCCTTTTATCATTATGTAGTGGCCTTCTGTATCTTTTTTGAATTTTAATAGCTTGAAGAGTATTTTGTCTGAAATTAATCGCAACTCCTCCTTTCTTTTGTATTCCGTTCACCTGAAAGTTTGTTTCCCATCCTCTTACTTTGAATCTGTGGGTGTCCTTTCTAGCGAGGTGAGTCTCTTGAAGGCAACAGATTGTTGCCTGATGATATTTTATCCATTTTGCCATTCTATGTCTTTTCAGTGGTGCATTTAGTCCACTCACATTTAGGCTAATAATTGAAATGCAAGAATTGATCCCTATCATAAGATTCTTACAAAGTTGTTCCTGTTTGTTTGTTATCTTTCTTTGGGTTTTGGAGTTGGTTCATGTGTTTTTAATCTTTTGCCTGTACTCTTGTAAATAATGTTGTTGTTCTTTTTTCTTTTTCTTCTGTGTTCAGTACTTTCTTAAGTGTTTCTTGTAGAGGTGGTCTGGTGGCAGTGTAGGTTCTTAGGGATTGGATATCTGGAAAAGATTTCAATTCTCCCTCACTAATGAAGCTTAGTTTGCCTGGGTAGGTTATTCTTGGTTGAAATTGTTTCTCTTTTAGAACTTTGAAGATAGAGCTCCAGGCTCTCCTAGCCAGAAGGGTTTTTGTGGATAAATCTGCTGCTATTCTAATTGGTTTTCCCTGGTAGGCAGTCTGGTCTTTTTCTCTTGCTGCCTTTAGGATTTTTTCTTTTATAGCTACTTTGTTTAGGTGAATTATTATGTGTCTGGAAGTTGGTCTTCTCATTTGTTGTCTTGCAGGGGTTCTCTGAATCTCTTGTGTTTGAGTTTTTTCATCCTTGATGAGATGAGGGAAGTTTTCTTGAAGGATTTCATGAAATGT
>NW_007181287.1:0-901 GCF_000164805.1 Carlito syrichta
CCAGGAATATTGCATAACCTATCATTATTAATTTCAAGATGTCTTTTATTTCAGAAAAGTTTTGTTAAATTAACAAAATAATGTTTTTAAATTGTTCAGAGCAGTTTTCTTAGATTATGATTTTTATTATTTGTTCTGTTCAATTAATGTATTATTATATATATTTTGAATATTCGTTGCTTATTTTTTATTTCATCTTCTTTCAAATTATTTTTAACTTTTCTTTTAACTTTTAAAAACTTTCCTCCTTATTCTATTTTTCTTAAAACGTTATCCCCATGCTTATTTTTTGCATTCCATCTAGTTTACTTTTTATCTATGAAAATATTTTTATTCTAATTTTTTTCTGAGTTCTCTTTTCAAAGCATAGTTTTTCTTCTCTTTCTAAACCTTCATTTTTTTCTCCAACCATCATATTTGTAAGTTTTTATAATTCTGATTTATGTTGTCTTTTCATAAATTTTATTATTGCCTTTGGTCTTTTATCTTGTGTTGAAATATTAGGCATATATATTTAATTTATATATATTTACTCCCTTTGAATTGTGCTCCCAGAAGTTGTTCCTCAGCAGTAGATCTTGTCTTCAAAGTCAGTTTGTTATATTAGTTTAACAGTACACAGGGTTCAGGCTGCTTGGGCACCAGTAGACCACATCACATTTCAACACCCTGTGAGGGGTATTGTCCCAACACAGTCTGTTTCCCCCATACCTGCCATCTGTCTGAACTCTGCCTTCTATCTGAAACTTCTGACCAAGGCTGACCGCTGAAGAGGATGCATATTCCCAGGAATAAGTCATGGGATGCAGGTGACCAAGCAAAGCTGAAAACAAAGTAGTTATCACTTTTTTTTTTTTGAGTTGGAGTCTCACTCGGTCGCCCAGACTGGAGTGCAGTGGCC
>NW_007181288.1:0-773 GCF_000164805.1 Carlito syrichta
CATTGCACTGTTTTTCCAGCAACATCTTTTGGAATGTTGGTCAGTGATGACGATCCTGCTGCAGATGCTTCTGGCAGGAAGAATGGGAAACGGGAGGTGAAAAAAGATCAACCCATGGAACCCACAGCCCAGGATGGTGAGGCACTTCACTTCAGGCAGGAAAATAAGGTCTTTGGTGAGTTTTGAGTGCTGGCCTAGGTTTAGGTGACGATGTCACAGGCAAAATCGCTTGTTTCCAAATGATTAAGTCTAGGTGTCCATTTTTTACTTCAAACCGATAGACCTGCCATACCATTTCTGATCTATAAAATGCCAAAGGTGAAGTTTCCAAAGTGGGCCCACTTTGCACTGCAAGAAGACACTCTGGTTAGATCAATCTTTTTCATTGTTTACAACTTACAATAGAAAAAAATCTGATGAAAAGACTTAGCTGGAAGTGGTTTTACCTGGGAAATCTGTTCTAACATGTGAGATTCTGCTATGAACTTAGAATCAGACTGCTTTATAAGTTATTGTCTTGTATATTACTTGGGCAATCTTGACTGTCTTATAAGTTCCTTGGGGAATCTATCATAGTACGTGAGATTCTGCTATGGACTTACAATCAAAGACTGTCTTGCAAGTTATTTTCTCAGCATTATAAATTATCGTTTAGAAATCACTGCTTCTGTTTTATCGGTGTTGCTCTGTCTGCCATGTGCTGAGGTGTAAATTGCTCTCTTATCAGAGAAACTGGCCCTAGAGATGGCATGAAGTGCTTCTTAGGCATCAAA
>NW_007181289.1:0-2545 GCF_000164805.1 Carlito syrichta
AGTCACTTGGGGTCAGGGGTGGGTGAAGTCCGGCCTCAGTGGTAGCAGGGGAGAGGCCCTATGGCCCTGGCCTGCCTCCTGGCCACGTCCTGTGTGCTGCTCGCTGGTCCTGGGCACAGGCCGTGCTTGCCCCTCCAGCCACGCCCTCCCCCTGCACTCCCCTCCCCAGTCGATCCCTGCCCTCCCGGCAGTGGTGCCAGGGGAAGCTGAGTGAGGCAGGGTCATCCAGACTCGGACCCTTGCTGAGGTCAGGCCGCCTGCGAGGTGCCCCAGTGGGTTTGGCGCCTTCCTTCCACCCTGAGCACGCCCATCCGTCTCAGCCGATGACAGGGCACCCTTGGCCATGGGCTCACCCTCAGCCTGTGCCCTTGTGTCTGTCTCTGCTCTCATGGCTTGCCCAGCACCTGGCCCTGCACCCCCGGGGCATGGAACCTGTGCAGTGTGTGTCTGCTGGATGAATGAGTGAGTGAATGAGTGAGTGAGTGAATGAGTGAATGAACAAAGCAGGGGCTATGCCCAGTGGAAGGCACAGGCACTCCTGCAGGAGTCCTGGGTGGTCCCAGCTCAGCTCAGCTCACTCCTGGCGTGTGGCTGGGAGCAACTCATGCACCTCTCTTAGCCTGTTTTGTCTTCTGCAGAAAACAATTACAATGGTGACCTTACAAACCTGTCACAAGGAGCAGAGAGGAGGTATATGGGGACTGACGACGTCTCCCAGAGACGTATCCACGTCCCGATCCCCGGACCTGGGAACAGGACCTTATCTGGGAAGAGGATTAGGCAGATGTGATCGAGGCCAAGGTTTTGAGATGAGGAGAGCCTGGGCACCCTGGGTGAGCCCTCCATGACATCCCAGGGTCCTTACACGAGCATGGAGATTAGACACAAGAAGAGAAGGCTGTGGGACACGGAGGCAGAGGTGACAGGGACGCGGCCGTGAACTGAGGAATGCTGGCAGTGCCAGAAGCTGGGGGGTGCATGGGCAGAGCCTCCCCGGGGCCTCTGCGGGGGAGTTTGGGCTGCCTTGATTTCAGCTCTGTGATACTGATGTTGGGCTTCTGACCTCTAGAGCTGGGAGAGAGTGCATTTCTGTGGTTTGAAGTCACTGAGTCTGAATAACTTGCTACAGCAGCCGCAGGAAATGCATACAGCACGGCAAGCATCTCGCCCTGGCTTGGAGCCGGCCCTTGGGAGGCGACAGACGTCGCCATCCCTATAATCACACGAGACTGTAGACTCTTAGAGAACAGGGTTTGTGTGTTGCTGCTAGACACAACCTAGGCCCAGTGCTGCTGCCTCTGCAGCAGGCTGGCAGGGAATGGGAACCCCCATGCTGGGGTACGCTTGGCAGAGGAGGCAATCCGGGCACGGCATTCCTACCTCCCTGCTCGCAGGGCTATGGGACGTGTCTCCCCCGCTGCTGCCTGGATTACACGGTCACTGACTCCCCAGAGCCAGAATCCACAGGGTGCAGCCCCAACATGCCAAACCCTCCTGCCCTGGGACTGCTGGCCTGTGTGCACCAGCCCTGCCTGGGGGCCAAGATGTCTACCACCCACCAGGAGCACAGGGCCGTGGGGTGGGGTCAAGGAGCTTGGAAACAGGGGGGCCGGAACCCCCTGCTGGTGCTGAGCTGTTCAGAGCCAGGGGCCCACTTTCTCTGAAACACTGGACAGGCATCCTCTGGGCTCCTGGGTCTGCTGGCAGTGAGCAGAACTCCCCAGAGACCAGCCTTGCATCTGTTCCTCCCTAACCTGGGACTTCTAATGCCAGGGCAGGGTAGGTGTGTCTGTCCTGCTCCTCGAACCCTCTCCCAGGGCAAGAACATTGCCTGCACCCTCGGCTCTACCTACAGCAGAAGAAGAGTGCAGAAAGTGCCTCTGGAGGGAACCTCCTCTCCAAGGTTTCTGTTTGTTGGTTTTGGTTTTGTTGGGTTTTCTGCTTTGTTTTGCATGTGAAACTGTCTATTGGCAAGCTGGCCTACTGTGTTTAAAACGTTCCAGAAATCAAATCCTTCCCAAAATGTCCCGGCGGGGGGGAGGGGGGGTTACATTCTTAAAGAGACATCTTCCAAATTCTTTTGGAAGATTCTGGAAAACTGCCCCACGCCCAGCCCAGGTTCCGTGCCCATCTGCACTTGCCAGTGTCTAGGTGGCAATCTGTCAGGATGGGGAGGGTCTGCACAGAGGGGCTGGGACTACAGCGTCCAGCCAGTCACTGGTTTATGCTCATGTCCACACACCATTCCATCAGATGATGCTCCCTGAGTTTGAGCCCCTGACGGCACTGGGTGGGAAGGTGAGGGTCTGAGGAAGACTAGGTCAGGACCCTATGACTCCAAGCAGTGAGGGGGTGGATGGTCACAAAAACGACTGACAAGTGTGCACTGGAGGTGTGTCCGGGGGCACCAGCATTCTCAGGGTCCACCCTGAATTTGCACATGCACAGGTCTCATCTGAGCGAGAAAGCACCCATGAGGCTGTCAGGGGGTGCTGCTGCTGGGTGGGGTACCCCGGGTCCCATCATGAGCTCAGGAAATCACAGA
>NW_007181290.1:0-1058 GCF_000164805.1 Carlito syrichta
CCGGCCACCACAGCCTCGACTGCTGAGCTCCGGCGATCCTTCCGCCTCAGCCTTCCAAGTAGCCGGAATTACAGGCATGTGCTACCATGCCCGGCTGATTTTTTGATTTATTGTAGAGATGAGGTCTCGCTGCCCAGGCGGGTCTCGAACCCGCGGGCTCAGGCAATCCACTCACCTCAGCCTCCCAAAGGCGTGGGATTACAGGCTGAGCCACTGAGCCCGGCTGGTTCTGTTTTTTTAAACATAATTTTCATTTATTTTTTTTCTAAACCACTATAGCAGTTTTTCAATGGAATTATTTCTGAGATTTTTCAGAAAGTTAACACAGAAATGAGGCGAATTTCTTCTTTACTCTACCTCATACAAAATTTCAGAATTTCATCAAGGTATAAAAGCTAGAAATGAAGTTTTTATTTGGAACAGCTGCTTTTAACTTTAGCTAAATCACTGTATACTTTCAGATGCACTGCTATCAACTTTAAAATTCATCATATTATTTTGTCCTAGAGAAACAGAATGATGGAAGGGCTGCCTTTTAGCTGGTATGACACAGAAAGAAATGCAAAAGTGAAAACTAGCAAGATGTGTTAGGAATGCAGATTTTCATGGTATTTTGGTGAAATCATCAAAATGTAGAGAGAACTTTGTGTCTTAAAAATTGTGAGAATATGGAGAGGAATATTAAAGAACAACAAGAGCTTGTGTGCTTGTCTGTTGTATGTGAAGCACATATTCATTATGCCTGGCACATATCACTTGGTTATAATTCTTATCTGAATCTGACTAACAAAGATTTTTCTAGGGTTTAAAAAATTTATTGTAGCGTTATAGCTCAGGCAAGCATTTACAACATTTGAGAAAGGAAAGTTTATCATCTGAATCCTTCTCTTCAATATCTTCCTTATAGAGCTCTAATTCATGCTAAGAAATGGATTTTGTGACCTGTGCAGAGAATGGTTTTGTTTCAGGGAGGTAAAGATAAACATGTACCCTATTGTGTTTTCAGGTGCGGGAGAGATAAGAACACACACACACACACACACACACACACACACACA
>NW_007181291.1:0-350 GCF_000164805.1 Carlito syrichta
GGCGCATGCCTGTAATTCGGCTACTGGGAAGGCTGAGGCAGAAGGATCGCCGGAGCCCAGCAGGTCGAGGCTGCGGTGGCCGGGCGCAGCCACTGCACTCCAGTCTGGGGGACAGAGTGAGACTCCAACTCAAAACCAAAAAAAACCAAAAGCCAAAAAAACCCCAGCACAACAAACAAGCAAAAACAAAAACTGCTGAACACTCAGCACAGCTTGGTAAATCACCCATTACGAAATGGGCAAACACTTGGAAAGAATCTCCAGAAAAAATTTCACTGAAGCCACACACAATCTCTCAAAATAACGCTAGCTGGTACACAGATGCCCATGGATTCCTAGAACAGTTACCT
>NW_007181292.1:0-670 GCF_000164805.1 Carlito syrichta
GTGTGGGCTCTCCCAGCTCGGGCTGTGGAATGCAGACACTCCGCGGTTGCTAAGGTAACCACACTCTAATATAAATAGCAGAGAAAAATTAATCAGGGCCCACCCCGTGGGCAACTTCCTCCTGCACAAGCTGAGCATCTTTCTGCGGGTGACAAGGTGGGCGAGGTCTCTGCTCTCGTCCAATTTTTGGACGAGATCCCAAGGCCCATTTTATGGTGCATGCGGACTCTGAGTTGGAATCAGGCTGACCCAGGCCCTCAGGTGACGGGCAGGGGCCTCCCGTTCTGGGAGGCAAGGGCATCTCCGGAGAAAGACAGATTTTTGCCAGCTGGGCTCACCATCCTGTTTCCCGAACCGGATCCCGTCTTTAGATGTGCAAGATAATAGATTATGAAAAGCTTCTGGATCTGACCCCCTGTCTGCACTCTCTCTTCATGGCATTGCTGTAATTTCATTTGATGACTTTCTTCTTCCTATATTCTCCACTAGAAGGTAAACCCCGCTAGGGCAAGGACTTCACCAGGCCTGCTCGTGGTGATGTTTCCCCGGAGCCCAGAACCATGCCTGGCCCATGGCAGGCATGCAAACACTTGGAGGAGAAACAAATTCATTGACGTACATATCAGCCATTGTTGAATTTTGTCGACTGAGGGTCCCTCTGAAAGTATCC
>NW_007181293.1:0-1168 GCF_000164805.1 Carlito syrichta
ACTTGGTCATGATGGATGATTTTTGAGATGTATTGCTGAATCCGGTTTGCTAGGATCTTGTTGAGAATTTTAGCATCTGTGTTCATCAAAGATATTGGCCTGTAGTTCTCTTTCTTTGTTGGATCTTTACCTGGCTTGGGTATCAATGTGATGTTGGCTTCGTAAAATGATTTGGGGAGAGTTCCATCTTTTTCAATCACCTGGAATAGTAGGATTGATATCAGCTCCTCCTTAAATGCCTTGTAGAATTCTGCTGGAAAGCCATCTGGACCAGGGCTTTTTTTTGTAGGAAGTTTTCTTATTACATGGTCGATTTCCTTGATTGTTATTGGTTTATTTAGGGTCTCAATTTCTTCTTGTTCCAACCTAGGTAGGTTGTGTGATGTCAGAAAGTCTTCCATTTCCTTCTGGTTTTCAAGTTTGTTTCCATACAAGTGTACGTAGTAGTCTCTAATGATCTTTTGTATTTCTTCAGGGTCAGATGTGACTTCATCTTTTGTGTTTCTGATTATGCTTATTTGGTTTTTTTCTCGTTTTTTCTTGGTCAGTCTAGCTAGGGGACCATCAATCTTGTTTACCCTTTCGAAGAACCAGCTTTTTGTTTCATTGATTTTTTTGAATTATCTTTTTGTCTTCTATGTCCTGGATTTGGGCTTTTATTTTGGTGATCTGGATTCTTCTGCTGAAATTAGGGTTTTTGTGGTCTTGCTTTTCCAGCTTCTTTAGGTGGCTTGTTAGGATGTCAATTTCTGTTCCTTCCATTTTCCTCATGTGTGTTTGTAGGGATATAAATTCCCCTCTTATTACAGCTTTTAAGGCATCCCAGAGATTTTGGTAAGATGTTTCTTTATTTTCATTTGTTTCCAGGTATCTTTTGATCTCTATTTTGATGTCATCATTGACCCAGGAGTTATTTAGCATCATGCTGTTTAGTGTCCATACCTTTGTGGGTTTTGGGGGGACTTTATGGTGTCAATGTATATTTTTATTCCACTGTGGTCCGAGAAGGTGCATGGCAGAATTTCAGTCCTTTTAAATTTGCTTATACTTGATTTGTATCCAATTATGTGGTCGATCTTAGAATATGTTCCATGCGGTGATGAGTAGAATGTGTATTCTGTGGTCTTTGGATGGAGTATTCTATAGGTATCAATTAAGTCCATTTGGT
>NW_007181294.1:0-642 GCF_000164805.1 Carlito syrichta
CAAAAGAAGACATACAAACGGCCAACAGATACATGAAGAAATGTTCAACCTCACTAATCATCAAGGAGATGCAAATTAAAACTACACTGAGATACCACCTAACTCCAGTCAGAATGACCATTATCAATAACTCAAAAAATAATAGATGCTGGAGAAGATATGGTGAAAAGGGAACCCTTCTACATTGTTGGTGGGAGTGCAAACTAGTGCAACCTCTGTGGAAAGCAGTGTGGCGATTCCTGAAAGCTCTAAATATCGACCTCCCATATGACCCCGCAATCCCCTTACTGGGAATATATCCTGAAGAACTCAAATCACTCTATGAAAAAGATACCTGCACACGTATGTTTATCGCAGCATTGTTCACAATAGCAAGAACCTGGAACCAACCATGCTGTCCATCAAAAGAGAACTGGATTTTAAAAATGTGGTACATATACACGATGGAATACTATGCAGCTATAAAAAAGAACAAAATCATGAATTTCGCAGCAACCTGGATGGAACTAGAGTCTATAATACTGAGTGACCTCTCACAGAAACAAAGATCTGAGTATCATATGTTCTCATTCATAAGTGGACCTTGAACATCTATCATAATACTATAAGAAAAGGATCGACAGTGGTGGGAATCTATGGGGA
>NW_007181295.1:0-1499 GCF_000164805.1 Carlito syrichta
TTGCTGAGAGCATATTTGTGTGTGTGTGTGTGTGTGTGTGTGTGTGTGTGTGTGTGTGTGAGATTTTGCATACACATCCCTTTTTTTCTTGGCAGTAATCCCCCCACTGGTGCTCAGGCCCCCAGTTCCTGGTTTGGCTTCTGATAATGTCTTTCTTTCTTTGGCCAAAACCCTTCTAGATCCCTGTTGGGCTGATTGTACCATTTTTTCTCTTGAGTGACTTTGGCTGGGAAAGGAAAAGCACATAATTAAGAGAGTAGATTATAAAGTATTGCATGAATCCCAAAGGAGAAACTTACTAGATCTTTGAGCAAGTTGGAAATTTTAAAAAATAGATTTTTTTTTCCTCTTGGATTCAATGACCTAACATGTTTGTTTTAGTAAGACGGGTTTGAGCTTTGTAAGGATGGAGCCAACTGCCTAAAGTGATTCAAGCCAAAAATTCACGGTTTGCTGACTCTCTAAATTACCTGGCTCCCTACGCTCCTGGGCTCAGCTACTGTACACATTGGAAAGAAACAGACTTTAGAAAGGCAATATGGGTATTATGTTAATTTCAAACAATCTGAAAATGCAGTAGAAACTGCTTTGGAAATCAGATGAATCCTCTAGATAATATCAATACATTGGCTAGCCACATGCTCTTCTGCACAACAATGAAACTCGAAATGCATAAATAACAGCATGTTAGAGATGCCCTTTATTTAAAGGATTTGTATTATACCATGAGTAAGTAAAACCGATCCCCATCAGCAACTTCATGTTACTTCATAACATTTGCTCACATCTATTATTATAAATCATTTATCTATGTTGTAAAACATATGTTTAAAACATTTATCTATTATAAATGTTACTTCATAACATTTGCTCACATCTATTATTTGGCGGGAGTCAACTATCTTCTCAAACTAACGAACAAGTCATTTTCATGACAAATATACATTTAGTTTTCGATGCAAATGATTGAGAAGCTCACAGTGAAGATCTGGCTCACAGCCGATTGTAGAAAATAAATTTAGTGCAAAAGGTAAGGAACTTGGAAGACGACTGTTTACACGCTGCCTTTGCCACTCACCTTGGATGAGTTATTTAGCCTCGCCAATCTCCCTTTCCATATATTAAATGCAAATTGCATAAACACACACACATACATACATAGAGATTTTAAAATATTTGAATACTATATAAATTGGAACTAGTCACCGAATATCTATCTTATAACTCAGCCAAGGACAGGGCTGATCCCTGAACTTCATGCTGTCAGGTCTTCCTAAGAAACATAAATCATAATTTAACAATCAGGTTTTCCAGTGTAGCAGCATCAAGAGGAAAAAGTAGTTTAGATCTTTATTCCTCGGTAGGGTTGTAACGGCTTTGGATGAGATGCTACGCGTGACACAGCTTTTATTTCTCCCATGCAAGCCTCCCAATTGGTGAAAACAACAGCAGCACTAATTAGCCGGGAAAGGCATTGGCGGCCAACCCAGAAATTCTCT
>NW_007181296.1:0-3907 GCF_000164805.1 Carlito syrichta
GAATTACAGGCATGCGCTACCACACCCGGCTGATTTTTTGATTTATTGTAGAGATGAGGTCTTGCTGCCCAGGCGGGTCTCGAACCCTCAGGCTCAAGCAATCCACTCACCTCAGCCTCCAAAGGCACGGGATTACAGGCTGAGCCACCGAGCCCGGCTGACAGTATTTTTAATATATAGTTTCATCTTTTTACATGTGTACAAAGATCATAAGTTTGGGCATATGAAGACACCCAATAGAAGCTGGACAACAGTGGCTCACACCTGTAATCTCAGCACTTCAGGAGGCCAAGGTGGGAGGACTGCTTGAGGCCTGGAGTTTGAGACCAGTCTAGGCAACATACTGAGACCCTGTCTCTATTTATACCCAGTATAAACCTGTTAAATGATAAAGTATTAAGATTCCAAGGGTAGAAGTAAAATCTGGCCAGGCGCCGTGGCTCACAACTGCAATTTCAGCACTTTGGGAGGCGGAGGTGAGAGGACTGCCTGAGTTCAGGGGTTCGAGACCAGCATGGGCAACTTAATGAGACCATGTCTCTACAATAAATTAAAAAATGAGCCAGGTGTGGTGGCGTGCCTACGGTTCCAGCTACTTGGAAGGCTGAGGTGGAAGAATCACCTGAGCCCAGCAGGTCGAGGCTGCAGTGACCATGAGCATGCTACTGCACTCGAGCCCAGGTGACAGAGTAAGACAACTACTCAAAAACAAACAAATAAATGAATAAATAGAAGTAAAATCTACTTGTCTGTTAGCTTAAATGCTTTCTTTGTTGAATTAATTAATCTATATTTGACTTCAATGTCACATTAACCAATGTTACTTTGGAATATTAAAATATAGTTGTTAATTATACATTTAATTTTAAAATATATCATTCTGCTCTCTACCTTGATTGGTACTGGAAGATTACTTCCCAAAATTAAATCAGGAAAATAACAGACTTCAGCTATTGGCAACGATAGGTCTTTTCAGGTAAGGAGAGGAGGAAAGAGGGCAAACCATCTCCATAGGCAGACATCTCTGTTCTAAGAAGCCACCACTCCTATTTCTCCCAATGAAAAAATGAAGGCATCTAGAGGCTCCCAAAACCTTCTCAACTTTACACTTGAGGGACTTACAGATTTCAAGTAATAAAACTGACCAAAAATTACTCATTTACCAAATAATTCTTAAATGTTGAGAGCATAGTGAACAAAAAGGTAGACTGTTAGCTAGTGCCATATAAATGCTTACTGTTAAAGGTAGGCCTCTAGCAAAGGTGGGCTTGCTCTGCTGTCATATGACATTAGTCTATTCACCCACCTGGAACACTTCCTGTCAGTATGTGTGAAGTATCAAGTGTAACCATAATTGACTCCACAGTCATTTTCCACATGAACTGGTAAACTAACACTAAAAGAAACTGACAAGAGCTGCGTTTTAAAATCTCACTTTTTCAAAAGCCTAAATCAAGGAAAATAGTATACACAAAAAAAAAAAATCAGAAGAAATGGTACATAAAAAGCAAAAGAGGTCAGGGGCAGTGGCTGACACATGTAATCCTAGCACTTTGGGAGGCTGAGGCGGGAGGACTGCTTGAGTTCGAGACCGGCCTAGGCAACATAGGGAGATCCCGTCTCTACAAAAAAAAATCCAAAAATTAGTGGGGAGTGGTGGCAGACACCTCTAGTCCCAGTTACTCGGGAGACTGAGGAGGGCAGATCTCCTGAGCCCAGAAGCTCGAGGCTGCAGTAAGTAGTGAGCCATGATCATGCCACGGGCCCGCTAGCCTAGGTGACAAAGTGAGACTCCACGTGTGCGTGCACACAGACAAAAAAAAACTTTTTTAGACAAAATGATTCAGATGAACCATAAAGAGTGTGCATCTGCATTTGAGGGTGTTTTAAACCTTCATTTAGCGAGAGGGAAGATCAAGCTCCATTCTGTCAGTTACCTGGAGTCTGTCATCTTTCTGAAGACAATAGGGGACAGAATAACAGCCTCAAATTTAACTTATGAAAACTTACGACTTGGCAAACACCTGAGGTTTTTTTATTGACCAATAAATCAACCATGACAATCTTACAAACAAATCGAGTTATGCTGTGGGGTATGTCCATACTTCCCTGTTCCCTCTATACCAGAGAAAATCAACTATTTCCAACACCCTAACAAACTGTTACTCTCTGTAACCAAATGCATCTCACAGTATCATCTACCTAGGCATTAGGTTCTGGGACTTTGTTACCGAGCAAAGCTTCAAAGAAAGCTTACATCCTCCCTCCAGTCCCCCAGGCACAGCCAAGAAAGCACCTGAAAGAAACAGCATGGATAATATTTATTAATAGCTCATGCACATGCACATATTCCACAACTACATAAACCGTTTGGCTTCATACCTTTCAGCAATGAAGTCGGGTGACCCCAGCATGTGGTTGCAACTTTTCTACTCCATTTATTTAGAAGTCCAAACTACAATTTATTCTTTTCCGAAAGTTCTAAAATGTCACTAGATTCTCTTATATAATTACACGAATCACAACATTTAAAAATAATGGACAACTCATTGTTAAAGAAGCGCTCTCAAATGTCAAATTCAAGTTCATTAACCATCTAATTTGTTAGATGCCAAAAAGTAAAATCAAATTTCGCACATTTCAACAAAAGGGCAAAACAATGAAGCATGTCAATTACAGATAAAAAGGCTTAAAATAGTCAACTAATTTTATTTAAAGCACTCACAAAGTCTAAGTGGTACAGGAGAAGTCAAAGCTATGCTTTTCAAACAACTTTTTTCTTTTTCAATACAAAGCACCCCAGTTCTAGATTCAGTTGCTAATTTTTAAAGCCACCTAGTTAAACATCAGTTCTCAACACACACAATAGTTGAGAAGGTTTATTAAACAGAATAAGAGGTGTATCATCCATTAGCCAAAGTCCTGATTTTTCTATCTTCTTAAAATATTACAGTCTAACATCTTACCAAATTAATTCCCAGCTGGAACTACAGCAACTACCAGGAAGCAAAAAGGCATCCAACAACTGTGCGTTTTACACTTATTTGGCCTGTTTCTGGACAATAATAATGCGAGTGTGCTCTAAAGTATGAAAGTTTCACGACTCAACTATCCTTAAAATATTTTTATGTAAATTTAGAGAGTTTTCTTGGGCACTGAGTTTAACTCCAAATAGTCTCTGAATGCTACAAGCACTTATTTAATAAACGAAGCAAGAATAAATCAGTCCTAAATTAGGCACAATTGTCCCATGATTAATCAGAGAGACACAAAAATTGAATTTATTGTAAAGCTAATGCCCCTCACATATTCAAATCCAACTAAGCCCCAAAACGGACTGAGATCAAATCCTCCACACAAGAAAAAATTCTCTACTCGTCTGAGTGAGCGCCCAAGGAGTCACTCTCAGGTGTCCAGGCACGAACTGCCGTTCGCCAGAGTAACTGCCCCCGCACTTGGGGAAAACTTCATTTCCCAAGACCAGAGTGGGCCGATACCACTAAAAGTCACTTAATCTCACCTCATGCTCCACTAACGCCCTGCCTAAAGTCAGAGTGATGCCTTCGCTGGAGTTTGTTGAAGCTTTCTTTAATATGCATGTTAACACGTGGGGGGTCACAGAAGGGAACCCAGTTAAGGAGGTCTCTCACATGGCGACCGAAAGGGTGAAAAACCAAGGAAGTGCACTGGGCAACAGGGGCGTCCTGGACTCTCCGGAGCCCTCAACTCAAAGCCCCACTTGCGGGGAGGTGGTCCCTGGAAAGCCTCCCCCTTTCCCCAGCCCCCAGGCCCGCGCCTCCGCCGGGAGCCCGGGACCCGGCTCCAGCCCCGAGTTGAAATGCAGGGAAAGGGAGGTACCTAGGCCTCGGCTCCCAGCGGCCTTCCTCCCGCAGCCGGGGCGGAGGAG
>NW_007181296.1:4555-16322 GCF_000164805.1 Carlito syrichta
GCCTGCGTCCCCAGGATCTCCACCACTCCCAGCGGACGGCGCCAAGGTCCGGGCACCGCTGCGGGGACTCCTGCGGGAGGGGATCTCCACCACCGCGCCCACACACGCTCCTCCCTAGCACTCCCTGGAAAGACCTGACCCCCGGGGGCAGGGCAGTCAGGTGTAAACAGACGTCCAATCAAGGACCCGCAGTGTGGGGCGGGGGTCGCTCCGGCGTGCGCGCGCACACAGGCGTGCCCTTCGAGTTCACGCGCGCCCGCCTTCCCACCATCTACTGCAGGGGGGAAAAGTGAAAATAGAGCGAGAGGAGGTGGATGTCCACCTTCCCAGCCCTCACCTGAGATGTGCCACACCTTGGCTATTTCTTCACAATGTAAAAAACCTAAATAGTGAAAGGAAGGGGAAACCCAACGCCGCCAACCCTACAACGTGAAATGTGCTTTGAAATCCTCTTACTCTAAAATTTGCCACCTTCTGTAGTAGAAAGAAGCTAGCTAGAGAAGGCAAACCTGAGCGCTGTCTCCCTCTGACACTCCTCCCCGAAAAGAATTCACTAAAGCATCTGATGCATAACGTGGATGAATGTACGTTCTTTTAAAAGATGGGCAAGATGCACATAATACAAGGGTCCTAACCTTATCTGTATAAGGGGTCTTGTCATTTTATGTTGCAAAGAAAAAGCCTGTCTATATCATTTGTGTCATTATAAATTGTTACCAAAAGCACTTGAAGATTATGAGGTGTTGATATCACCACAAACATACTCCCTCAACCTTGGGCTCTTTGTTTATGCCCACCGATCCCTCACTAAGGGAGGATCCTCCAGTTCCAAAGGATGAAAAGTCAGAATTTCAAATGAACTCTCTTCTTTCTTCACTCCCCTCCCCCCACCCACCCAGGGGAAAAGAAACGCCTTCTCCGACTTGGTGATTATATTTGACTCAACACAGAAATTCACTCTAGGAATTGGTCAGATCCAAGCATGGTCACCCATCTGTGTTAAAAAAAAAAAAAATTAATAAAATTAGATGCATTTATTGAGTGAAAAGAGATCTATCCTACATATGCACACTCCATCCTGAAATTTGCCCCAGTTCCTCTCACACTTGACCACCTCCCTTTTGCTGAGGGAAGGATAAGAAGAGGGACCCCACCAGAGGAAGAGGACCTACAAGAATGTACCCTGCTTATTATTTCCTCTTTTTTATTCTCTTAGGAAAAGTTCCTCCTGGGTTAAGTTCCAAGGTTAGGGTCCTCTCACTTGGTATGGTCTCTTCTGGAAGACTGTTAATCCTACAATAAGATATTTTTGTTTTTGTTTGTAATTAATGTCTAATGACATAGGCAGTAATCAAAACGTCTTCACGAATATTTTTAGTGTACAGGCTAAGCATAATTTATTCTTTCATTTACCATTCAGCAAAATGTACTGAGGTTCTATTAACCAAGCATTTAGGGACAGGACAGTCATCAAAACCCAACCCCTCCCCTCAAATATCTTAAAGAATAGGGGTGAGGAAGCTGGATCTGTTACCAAAAAAAGTCTGAAATATTTATATTTGAGAAATCTTTCTCTCACCAACTTGTAAGCTTGTTTTTCATTCTGACTAGAAATGTCCCTCTCCCAACAAAAGCTTTTTCTTAATTGTAAGTTCTGAGATTTCTTGGATCTGTTTTCCTCGGATCCTTTACTTTTATTTATGTATTTTTATTATTAATTTTTGGAAAAGAGGTCTTACATTTTCACCCAGGCTGGAGTGCAGTGGCACAATCATAGCTCACTGCAGCTTCAAACTCCTCGTGATGCTCCTTCCAAATAGCTGGGACTCCAGGCACATGCCACCAAGATCCTTTACTTTTTATGTTCCATGTGAGTTGATGCATCCTCCTCTTTGGGGTCCCCACAGAAATGGTTGATGTGGCTGATTCATGATTCTGACTTCCTTAAATAGTTGATTGTAATAATGGCACAGTGACCAAATTATGTCAAATATTCAAATTCCAAAATGATTAGTGGAAAGTAACCATAGCCTTACAAACCTGAGAAAAATTTCGGGAGTCCTTTTAACCTTTTCAAATTATAAATCAACAGCAAAGCAATTCAAGGAAGACAAATTCTGACTCTCCACTTACAAGAGGAGGGAGTGTTGGCAAGCTCCTAATTATTTTTTATTTTTTTAAGTCAAGAGTCTCACTTTGTCGCCCAGACTGGAGTGCATTTGCACAAAGCTCAGTGCAGCCTCAACTTTCTGGGCTCAGGCAATCCTCCCGCCTCAGCCTCCTGAGTAGTTGGCACTATAGGCATGTGCTACTATGCCTGGTTAACTTTTTTTTTTAAATTTTTGTAGAGATGAGGTCTTGCTGTGTTGTCTAGACTGGTCTCAAGCTCCTGAACTCGAGCTATTCTCCCACCTTGGCCTCCAAAAGTGCCAGGATTACAGGTGTGAGCTGCCATGCCCTGTCTTCAAGCTCCTCATAGTAAAATGGAGATGATGATAATAGTACTGCTTTCTTTTTTTTCTTTTCTTTTTTTTGAGTTGAAGTCTCACTTGGTTGCCCAGACTGGAGTGCAGTGGCCGCTCCCGGCCACCGCAGCCTCGACCTGCCGGGCTCCGGCGATCTTTCCGCCTCACCCTTCCAAGTAGCTGGAACTACAGGCTCACGCTACCACGCCCAGCTAGTTTTTGATTTATTGTAGAGATGAGGTCTCGCTAAGTTGCCCAGGCAGGTCTCGAACCCGCGGGCTCAGGCAATCCACTCACCTCGGCCTCCCAAAGCACGGGATTACAAACTAAGCTACCAAGCCTGGCTTAGTACTGCTTTCTTAAGGAGGGTGAGAGGATTAATAGAAGTACCGAATGGGAAGTGCTTTACACAGTGCCAGCCACACAGTAAGCAATTCAGAAATGTTAGCTAAAAATCAAATCTATAATTTTCTGAAGCATATGGCTATTTGGATAATACATAGACCAACAAAGAAGAAAAGTGAAGGGTAGTGGCAGAGATTGTGTCCAGTTGCTAAAACAAGTGTTTGTCTTTTTTTTTTCCTTCATTTTTGCCATAGAAAAAATTAACCCTTAAAAAGACTCAGTATTGACAAGGGGGTGAAGTGAGGACACAGAAGGTGAGAAAGTGTCATTTGGCAGAAAGTTCCTGGAAAGCAACATAATAATAGTGTGTATTCAAACACTTAAAATTATGGATACACTTTCTCCCAGTAATTCCACTTTTGGGAATCTATCCTAAGGAAATCTGCCACACCACAGAGTGATTTTCTTAAAATAAAATTCAGATCATGCCACTATCCTACTTAAAACTTATCAATGGCTTCCCATTTTTCTTAGAATAAAATCCAAACTCATCATTGCTAAGAACCTACAAGAGCCTATAAAATCTGTTCTTTCCTACATAACAAACATCCCAGACCGATCAAATCAGAATCTTTCAATGTAGGTATCAGTTCAGAATCTTTCAGTGTAGGTATCAGTTTTTTTTGTTTTTTTGTTTTGAGTTGGAGTCTCACTCTGTGGCCCAGACTGGAGTGCAGTGGCCACTCCCGGCCACCATAGCCTCGACCTGCTGGGCTCTTGTGATCCTTCCACCTCAACCTTCCAAGTAGCCGGAATTACAGGCATGCGCTACCACGCCTGGCTGATTTTTTGATTTATTGTAGAGATGAGGTCTCGCTGCCCAGGCGGGTCTCAAACCCGCAGGCTCAGGCAATCCACTCACCTCAGCCTCCCAAAGGCGCGGGATTACAGGCTGAGCCACCGAGCCCGGCTTCAGTTTTTTTTTTTTTAAGTCAGGGTCTCACTTTGTCGCCCAGACGGGAGTACAGTGGCACAATCATGGCTTACCGCAGCCTTGATCTCCTGGGCTCAGGTGATCCTCCTGCCTCGCCTCCCACGTAGCTGGGACTATATGTGTGCACCACCTCTCCTGGCTAATTTTTTTATTTTTTGTAGAGACAAAGTCTCGCTGTGTTACCCAGGGTTGGCATCAGTATTTTTTAAGCCTCTTCAGGAGATTCTGATGGTTGAGAACCACTACTTCAGAGTTCATAAGCACTGAAAAATCTATCAATGCTTTTTCAATCCTACCTCCAAACATGTGGGGGTTATCAAGATAATACTAGGGCTGGGCACGGTGGCTCATGCCTGTACTCCCAGCATTTTGGGAGGCTAAGACAGGAGGATTGCTTGAGCTTATGAGTTTGAGACCAGCTTGGGCAACACAGCAATACCTCATCACTACAAAAACTAAAAATAAAAAAATTAGCTGGGCATGGTGGCGTTCGCCTATAGTCCCAGCTACTCAGGAGACTCAGGAAGAAGGATAGCCAGAGTACAAAAGATCAAGACTGTGGTGAGCCATGCTCATGCCGTTGCACTTCAGCCTGGGTAACAGAGTGAGACTCTGACTCAAAAAAAGAAAGAAAGAAAGAAAGAAAGAAAGAAAGAAAGAAAGAAAGAAAGAAAGAAAAGAAAGACAATGCTAAACCACTGGGGAATAATTAGAAGACCAGTTCTTCCCATTTCTTGAATACATTTAAAAAATATATCAAATATGAACAACTCTCAAAACTTGAAAACATAAATTTTCACCGGGCATGATGGCTCATGCCTATAATTCCAGCACTTTGGGAGATGGAGGCAAGAGGATTAGCTGAGCTCAGGGGTTCAAGACCAGCCTGGGCAAGACCTCATCTCTACAATAAATGAAAAAATTAGCCGGGCATGGTGGAGCATGCCTGTGGTTCTAGCTGCTTGGAAGGCTGAGGGAGAAGGATCACCTGAGCCCAGCAGGTCAAGGCTGCAGTGGCTGTGAGCGTGTAAGACTCCAACTCATAGACAGATAGATAGATAGATAGATAGATAGATAGATAGATAGATAGATAATTTTTCTCCTTGCTTTTAGTAGTTCTGCCTCTCTGGTTCATTTGCATTTCTCCAGTCCCAGGGACGCAGTTTCTGTTCCTGGAATACACCAGGCCTCTCCAGCCTCCGCACTTTTGTACTTGCTGTTCCCTCCACTTGGACTGCCTTTCCTACATTTGTTCCTATCAGGGTTGGAACAGCAAGGTGACTGTGGCTCCTAGGGTGCAAAATTTAAGGAAGCACCCACTCTCCAGGTCATGCAAATGCTAACTTTGCACTTGCACAAGCCTGCAAGTGAGTCCTTCCCAGCATTATTTGGGTCCTAGGCACATTGTCTGCCTCACCTCAGCTTCTGCCCAGATTTTCATGGCACATCTCATTACCTCCCTGCCCCAAAAAGCTGGCCAGTGCCCTTTGCAGGTCCTCTCTGTCGCACACACTCTTTCTTTCCTAGGTAGTGCCCGTCACCATCTGCAAGTATTGGGTTTCTTTACACATTTAGTATCTGCCTGACCATTAGGATACGAGCTTTGTGAGAGCAAAGGTCACACCTGTCCCGGTCCTACCCCCTCTATTTCCAGCATACAACACAGTGCCTGACCTGTAGGAAGCACTAAAGAAACAAGAGAGATGAGATGGAAGTTGTCTAAAATAAGGATCAAGCTTGATACAAGAGTATTCACCTCAATTTACTTATTAATAACAAAGCCAAAAAAATCAGAAATCATCCCAGTGCCCAACAATAGGAAACTGATCAGGAGACTACATTCAGAGTTGGAATTTTCTGCAACCATTAAAAATTATGTCTATAAAGACTTTTTTAGCTGGGTGCAGTGGCACATGCTTGTAATCCCAACGCTTTGGGAGGTAGGGGTGAGAGGATTACCTGAGCCTAGGGGTTCGACACCTGCTTGGGTAACTTGGTGAGACCTCATCTCTACAATAAATCAAAAAATTAGTTGGGTGTGGTGGTGCTCTCCTGTGGTTCCAGCAACTTGGAAGGATCGCCTGAGCCCAGCAGGTAGAGGCTGCGGTGGTCATGAGGGTGCCACTGCACTCCAGGCTGAGTGACAGTGAGACTCCGATTTTAAAAAAAAAGGATTTTTAATTAAATCAGGGAATATTATGTTAACATGTTAAAAAAAATAGCATGAGATTTAAAAATGAACATATGCTGTGACCTCAACTTGATTTTTTTTTTTAAAGAGAGGGTTCATGGAGACAAAAAGAAGAAAATGTGTTGCATTTACCTGATATTGAAGGCCTGTGATTCATGGGATCATAAATGATGTGCTTTTTCTGCTTCTTGCTAGTTTCCTAATTAGAATACAGAAATGGTATTTGTAAAACAAATTTTTTTAACAACCAAAAGTAGGCACTCAATATACAGGTGTTGAATGAACAAACAGAGATCTAATACTCTTGGGGTGTGGTAGTGACTCACACTGACCAATTGAGTGAACTTTGGCCAAGTCATTGAGTCTTGGCTCTAATAATAGTGACCAACTCTAGCTAATATTTACTGAGCATTTACTAATGCCAAATACAGAACCAAAGAGTCACTATGGGTTACTTCTCGGAATGCTCCAAAACCATGCTATGAGATAGGTGCCAGGGTGGCATTTTATAAATTGGGACGGTGATACCAAGAGAAGTTAAGTAGCCTGCCCAAGGTCACTCAGCTGGTAGCAGGAAGGGCCAGGAAGTGAATGTCACAGGCAGAGACAGAAGGGACGTTGGCCCCAATATCACATTCGTCAAAGGCCTCAGATTTAGACCTTTGACGTTAGTGCCTAATGAGGTTATATACAGAGTCCCAGAGACACACTGACAGGAATGAAGTCTGAATTTTAAAACTGTGTCTCATTTCCAGCCCACACACCTGACTGTGTGTTAATATTTTGTAATAAATTATATTATTACCTGGTGAATAGATAATCCTATTGCCTCATAGTTTGCTCAACTGTAAAAAGGAAACTTAAAATACACCACAAAATATGTACCCTGTTTGCTATTTCTGGTCCTACCCCCTCTATTTCTAGCAAATAGAATACAATCAGCCTCAAAACAGTAAACTGATCCTTTCCTAAGTCCTGAAAGACCCTGAAGTCAGGATTTGAACACAGACCAACTCTAGAGTACTTAACCACCAAGGTTTTCTTAGAGATTTTCCAAATTTCCTAGATAGATGACTGTACTCAAATTTTTTCCCCCCGAGTAAACAAAAGATAGGGCTCTCTCATTTGTTTTCTTTAAACCCTATATCTAGCTCAGTATTAAACCCATTTAGGCACCAAGAATTGAGGAATTTCCTTCTCAAACAGGAGACTTAAGTACAAGGGTGACTTTTAAAACACGGTCTGAAAAGCAAATCCACATCACAGAGACATTAAAGCAGATTTTGAAAAAAGAAAAAAACAGCCTTTCAGTTCCTGCTCCCAGCTAGGAAATCTTTGTCACAGGTCAGGCTCCCTCCGTAAGGGCTATTTTTATAGCAAGTTTTCAAGTTGGTGCAGGAGGAATTTGGCTGGGAAACTTCATGACACATTTGAAATCACCACTCAGGCTGCCTCAGCTTGAGGCAACGGCCAAAATTCTATGAATCAGGACACAAGACGTGCTGTCCTGAGGGTCATGCACTCTCTCAACAATAAAATAAGAGGATGAGAATGCTCATCGAAAGCTATTTGTAACTTATAAAGTGGAGAAAACAGGAGGGTGAAATTCTCTCATGTTTGGCCCTGAGCTGCCCAGGGACTGGCACAGCGATTCTAATGACACTGATGCCTTTGCTACTCATGATTAAACTATTATCAAGGATATGTGTAAAGAAAATGCAACTTAGGGAAATAAAATCTCCAGCAGCAAGTCACTGCTTTCTATTGTGTGTACAGTTATTTAACTTTTTTTAAAAAAAGATCCTGTGTACATTTCTCTCCTGTACCTAGGAAAGGATTTCTGAAGGACTGGATTGTATGGAGGTGAAAGTTCTACTTTGTTTTTCGTTTTTGAGACAGGATCTCACTCTGTCATTTGGCTGGAGTGTGCTCGAGCATAGCTCACTGCAGCTTCAAACTTCTGGACTCAAGGGATCTTCCCACTTCAGCCTCCCAAAGTGCTGGCATTATAGATGTGAGCCACCACATCAGTCTGAAATCTTTACTTCCTTTTTTTTTTTTTTGAGTCTCACTCGGTCACCCAGGCTGGAGTACACAGCCACCGCAGCCTCGACTTGCTGGGCTCAGGTGATCCTTCCACATCAGCCTTCCAAGTAGCTGGAACTACAGGTGTGTGCTACCACACCCAATTAATTTTTTGATTTATTGTAGAGACGCGGTCTCACCAAGTTTCCCAGGCTGGTTTTGAACTCCTGGGCTCAGGCAATCCTCTTGCATCCACCTCCCAAAGTGCTGGGATTACAGGCATGAGCCACCACACCTAGCAAAATTTTTACTTCTAATGCTAATTGACAATCATTGTCTGGCCAGAAGTATTTCATCTTTCTTTCTATCTAGCTTTTTAGGAGGAGCTCCTAGAATTGTCACCTCAGTTTCCTTCTCACATTTTTTTTTAAAGAAAGCTTACATTTGTATTTTTTCCCTATTTGTATAGATGGATGGAATGTCAGTGCAATTTTGTTATAAGCATAGATTGCATCATGGTCCAGTCAGGGCTCTTAGGTTGTCTATCACCCAAATAACATACATTGTACCCATTAAGTAATTTATCATCATCCATCCCCCTTCAACCCCTTCATCCTTCCGCATTTCCACTGTCTTTCATTCTACTCTTTATGTCCCTATGTATACATTTTTTAGCACCCACTTATGAGTAAGAACATGTGATAGTTGACATTCTGTTCTGACTTGCCTCACTTAAAAGAATGACCTCTAGGCTAAGAATGGTGGCTCACGCTTGTAATCCCAGCACTTTGGGAGGCGGAGGCAAGAGTATTGCCTGAGCCCAGGGGTTTGAGACCAACCTGGGACACTTGGCAGGATCTCGTCTCTACAATAAATCAAAAAATTGGTGGGCATGGTGGTGCTCACCTGTAGTTCCAGCTACTTGGAAGACTGATATGGAAGGATTGCCGGAACCCAGCAGATCGAGGCTGCGGTGGCCGTGAGCGTGCCACTACACTCCAGCCTGGGTGACAGAGTGAGACTCCAACTCAAATTTTTTTTTCAGAATGACCTCTAGTTCCATCCATGTTACTGCAAAAGGCATGATTTCATTTTTTTATGACTGACTAGTATCCCATCATGTATATATACCATATTTTCTTTATCCAATCTTCCATTGATGGACACTTAGATTGGTTTCATATCTTTGTTATTGTGAAGAGTACTGCAGTCATCATGAGTGCAGCTTTTTGATATATTGATCTTCCTTACATTTTAATCTATGACTTCTAATGTCTTTCCCCTGATTCTTCCTCAACTTCAGCCTTCTTAAACATCTTGCCCACAAAAACTATAAGATATAACTGTGAGAAATTGTGAGATATAAATGTAAAACACAATTTTTAAAAATATTGATTAGGCCGGGCTCGGTGGCTCAGCCTGTAATCCCAGCACTTTGGGAGGCTGAGGCAAGTGGATTGCCTGAGTCCGTGGGTTCAAGACCCACCTGGCCAACTTGGTAAGACTTCATCTCTACAATAAATCAAAAATTTTTACTTCTAACGCTAATTGACAATCATTGTCTGGCCAGAAGTATTTGCGTGGTAGCGTGAGCCTGTAGTTCTGGCTACTTGGAAGGCTGAGGCGGAAGGATCACTGGAGCCCAGCAGCTCGAGGCTGCGGTGGCCGGGAGTGTGCCACTGCATTCCAGTCTGGGTGACAGAGTGAGACTCCAACTCAAAAAAAAAAAATATTGATTGAGGTCAGCGCCCACTGGGATTGGGCTGCAGAGAAAGGACCTTAGTGTGAGATGGAAATGGGAAGAAGTGTGCACGTGAAAAGTTAGCCAGACACAGTGGCTCACACTTGTAATCCCAGCACTTAGAGAGACCAAGGCGAAAGGGTTGCTGGAGACCAGAAATTCAAGACCAGCCCAGGCAACATAGCAAGACCTCGTCTCTATTAAAAAAAAAAATTAGCTGTTGTGGTAGTGTGCACCTGTAGTCCCAGATACTTGGGAGGCTGAGGTGGAAGGATCATCTAAGTTCAGGAACTTGAGGCTGTGACGAGCCGTTATCATGCCACTACACTCCAGTCTGGGCAACAGAATGAGACTCAAAAAGAAAAGAAAGTTAAAACTGGAGGAAGGGGAGTACTGCCTTCAGTAGCGACTGTCACTGCTTGGAAATCACCCAAATCGATGATGATAATGATAATAATAATATAGCCCATAATAACAATAGTTAACTTTTATTGAGCTCTTACTACTTGCCAGGCAGGATGCTAAGTACTTTACATTACTAGCTCATTACATACTGAATCCTCAAGAGGACTACTCTAGTTCTTCTTATTCCCATTTTACAGACAATAAAGCAGAGGTTTAGACTGAGTGTGATGGTTCACACCTGTAATTCCAGCATTTTGGGAGGCTGGGGTGAGAGGGTCACTTGAGGCCAGAAGTTTGAGATCAGCTAGGGGAACAGAGCAGGACCCCCAACCCCACAAAAAATTTTTAAAAATTAACCAAGTGTGGTGGTGCATGCCTGTAGTTTCAGCTACTTAGGAAGTGAGGTGGGAGGATCACTTGAGCCCAGGAGATTGAGGCAACAGTGAATTATGATTGAGCTACTGCACTCTAGCCTGGATGACAGAGCGAGACCTCATCTCTAAAATAAAAAAATTTTTTAAAGTTTTTTTTAAAGCAGAGGTCTATATAGGACATGACTTGCTCAAGGTGACAGTAAGCAGTAGAGCTGAGACTTAAATCCACATGCAGCTGCCTGTTTCAATGCTAACCCTATAGGTTATTTTAACCACCAACGAACCTAATTTGTATGAGCAACCTTTTTTTTTTTTAAGAGACAAGGGTCTCACTATGTTGCCCAGACTAGATTCAAACTCCTGGGTTGAAGTGATCCTCCCACCTCAGCCTCCCCAGTAGCTAGGACTATAGGCACACGTGCCAACATGTCCAGCTCTAGCCTGTTTCTTAAAAGCAATCAGTTGTTACAAGTTTAAGTCCTTTGAAGTAAAGAGTTAAAGTGCCTACCAAAGAGGGAGGGATAAATATTTCATTTCAGAGCTTCTTGCTGAAATAGAACCATTTAGCTTCTTTGGAGGACTGCTCCATATGTCTTAACTGAAATGATTCCTTCATTCCATACCAGGGAAGTAAATGCAGGCTTATTCCATAAAGCCTTTTGTGCTAAAATGATTTGAAGGTCACACTGCTTGGCATGGCGTTTGGACCCATCCCCAGGCATATCACTTCTCAGGGGACAATCCCCGCTGGGCCCTGGAAGAGGCTTCTCAGAAAAATCATGATTTGAGGTGGCTTTTACATGAAGGGGAAACAGATGGCCGAGTATTACATCACCTCGGGTAAAGGAAACAGGAATATGAAAATAATAGGACTGTAGAAAAATAATAGTCTAATCTCCAAATCATCAGCAAGCCACTGGGATGTGTTTACTACCAGGGATGGAAGAAGACTAATGAAAACCTGGCCTGTGCTACTCAGTTTAAAAACAGATACCAAGCCGGGCTCGGTGGCTCAGCCTGTAATCCCACGCCTTTGGGAGGCTGAGGTGAGTGGATTGCCTGAGCCCGCGGGTTCGAGACCCGCCTGGGCAGCGAGACCTCATCTCTACAATAAATCAAAAAATCAGTCGGGCGTGGTAGCACATGCCTATAATTCCGGCTACTTGGAAGGCTGAGGCGGAAGGATCACAGGAGCCCAGCAGGTCGAGGCTGCGGTGGCCGGGAGTG
>NW_007181296.1:16342-22699 GCF_000164805.1 Carlito syrichta
CGGGAGTGGCCACTGCACTCCAGTCTGGGTGACAGAGTGAGATTCCAACTCAAAAACAAACAAACAAAAAAAAAACCAGATACCACTCTCCTTTTCACCATTTTGTCAAAATGATGACAGCCACTTACTAAGAGTTAGTAAGTAACTTGCCCCAGGGCACACAGGTAAGTGGCAGAAACTGGATTTGAATCCTGGTTATCCGATACTGGGGCATATAAGAAGGAACATTTTTCTGACCTCCCATTAGTTACAATGGCTTGGGGTTTTTTTTGGTCTGTTTGTTTGTTTGTTTTTATTCTGAATCAGAGTCTTACTCTGTCACCCAAGCTGTGGTGCAGTGGCACAATCACAGCTCACTGTAGGTAACCTTAACTTCCTGGACTCAGGTAAGCCTTCTGCCTCAGCATCCCAAGTAGCTGGGACTTCAGGTGTGCACTACCATGCCCATCTTATTTTTTATTTTTACTTTTTATAGAGACAAGGTCCTGCTATGTTGCCCAAGCTCCCTGTGATTTTTAGACCATATGATTTTGCAGAACATGAGGTTGTTGAGGAACTCATATGTTCTTATTTCTGGAGAATTAAATGTTTGGGATGCTGAGAGTTTCCCTTGTGTCTTATTGCCTTTGATAATAACAAAGTGTTACCAGTGTGACTTCAAATCTGCAATGTAATTAAAGAAGGCTCTAGTTCAGTTTGTCAAACTTACCTGAGGGCGTGATTTTTAAAATTATAATATATTGCCGGGCCAGGTAGCTCAAGCCTGTAATTCCAGCACTTTGGGAGGCCGAGATAGGAGGATTGCCTGAAGCCCACAGGTTTGAGAACAGCCTGGGCAACTTGGTGAGACCTCATCTCTACAATAAATCAAAAAAATTAGGCAGGCGTGGTAGCACCTAAGCCATATAAGTTACTTACTAACACTTAGTAAGTGGCTGTCATCATTTTGACAAAATGGTGAAAAGGAGGGTGGTATCTGTTTTTAAACTGAGTAGCACAGGCCAGGTTTTTATTAGTCTTCTTCAATCCTTGGGAGTAAACACCTCTCAGTGGCTTGCTGATGATTTGGAGATTAGATCATTATTTTTCTACAGTCCTATTATTTTCATATTCCTGTTTCCCTTACCCAAGGTGATGTTTCCCTTACCCGTGGTAGCCAGGTGTGGTAGTCCCAGCTGCTTGAAAGGCTGAGGCAGAAGGATCTCCTGAGCCCAGCAGGGTTGACATGGGGGTGGCCATGAGCGTGCCACTGCACTCCAGCCTGGACGACTGAGTGAGACTCTAACTTCGAAAAAAAACATTATAATGTATTAACACAACTCTAAGGGAAGCCAAGAGGTGTATTGTACACCTGGATTACAATAGATGGGGAAGATAAAACTGTCTGAAAAATGAAAGAATTACTGTAAGAAGAAATTGTCACAACTTTATTCATGTCACAGATATATACTGAAACATGCCAGGCAAATAACACAGAGTCGCAGTCATTGAATTGAAGACACACAGACTCACACCAATTAACTGATGTCTGCTGCCCAAATAAGCCATACGAAGAGCATATTTTCTATGTTCATGCAACATGCAATCTCAGGGGCCTTCCTGGCATCAGGGTCGGCTTCATAAACTTGTGACCTGTGCAGTCGCACTTGGCCCGGTGCTTAAGTTTAATATGATGCTCTGCTGCTGTCGTCTTGAAATATTTATTGAATTTTGAACAAAGAGCTCTATGTTTTCATTTTGCAATAGTATTATGTAGCCTGTCTTGCCTATATATTGAATATAACATAGGGTTCAGCAAACCTTGACTGTAAAAGGCCAAAGAATATCAGGAGTTTGAGACCAGTCTGGACAACATGGTGAGATACTGTCTCTACAAAAAAAAAAATTGTTTTTAATTAGCCAGGCGTGGTGTTGCATACCGGTAGTCCCAGCTACTCAAGAAGCTGAGGCAGGAAGATCACTTGAACCCAGGGTTTTGAGGTTACAGTGAAGGATGATTATACCACTACACTGTAGCCTGGATGACAGAGCAAGACCTTGTCTCTTAAAAAAAAAAAGCCAGAGAATAAATATTTTGGGCTTTGCAGGATATATAAAGTCTGCTTTTGATACTGTTCAACTCTGCCATTGTAATGCTAAAGCACCAATAGATGATGTCAATGTCAATGAATGAATGGGTGGTGTTTCAATAAAACTTTATCTACAAAAACAAGCAGCTCCCTGTGTTTGGCCCACCCATAGCTTACCCATGCCTGATACAGTACAATCTTTCCTAAAGGCATATTGCTGCAAAGTACTAAGAAATAGTAATAATAGTACAGTCTATTTTCCACACATGAAAGGATTCCATGGTAATCCTTTAAACACAGACCAAATGGTAGTTCTTGGTTTTTAAGAAGCCACACAGGGGACAGTGTATGAGTGTGTGTGTGCCTGATGCTTTCTACTGTTCTCCAAATCCACTCTTCATCCCTTTCCACCCAGCTCTGGGCCCCAGATACTGACTTGCAAGGGCTGCATCAACAGGGCCACTTGTCCTTTGCCTTCTGGTTGAGTTCTACCAACCGGAGTCACCACCAGATGGAAAAGCAGGAGGTGAGTGATATCTGGGTATTAATTCCTACAGTTTCCTCCCTGAGGTCACTTAGAGGTGGCTAATCTCTCTGGTAAAGGCCATAGTTCCTGTCATATCATTGTCTTCATCTAGCTACTTTCTCTAGGTTCCAGAAACAGCTCTCTGTCCCTTAGCTTGGGGGCCTAAGGGTAATAAGGACTCACTGCTGTTCCTAGCCCTGGGGTACTGCAGCATACTTTCTTAGTTCACCCAAGCCCTGCCCACAGCTCTGTGAATAGTCCCTTTACTGCGCTTCCTTCATATTTCCTTGGTTGAGGATAACTTCTGCTTCCTGACTGCCCTGACTGACACAGTGGGGTCATCCAGGGATTCACACCAGCGAAAGTCACTTCCACCCTCAGAACTGGAAGGACAGAAGGAAAAGGTGGTGTTACCAGAGCCCTCGTCACACCTGGTCACAGATACTGGCCAGGTCTTTCCATTTGGCACTGGAGCCACAGTAGCCACTTAAGGCAGACACAAAGAGGAGAAGGAATGCTCTGACTTCTCCCAGCAATTTTGGGTGACTGAGGTAGGAGGATCACTTGAAGCCTGCAGTTTGAGAACATCCTGGGCAACATAGCCATACCCCTATCTCTACAAACAAAACAAAACAAAACAGATGGATGGCACACCCATGAAGTCTGATCTACTAAGGAGGTTGAGTTCTAATTCTGGGTATATTCCCAAAAGATTGAGGCTGTAGTGAGCTATGATCATACCACTGCACTTCAGCCTGGGTGGCAGAATGACACCCTGTCTTACAAATAATAATAATAATAAAAGATAAATACTAGGGATGCCAAAAATATATACACATTTTAAGAGATGCTATCTATGTATTACTTTTCAAAGTTGAATTGAATTATGTTAGCAATGTGTAGCATGACATTCGCCCGAAAGATGACATTAATCAAATGAATGCCAGCATCACCATGAGACAAGCAGGACAGTCAAAGAAAGTGGCGGAAGTATGGTTGTTGCTCAAGGAGCACAAAATCATTTTGAAATGGCATTTGAAATTTGAGAATGGGCTGGGCTCGGTGGCTCAGCCTGTAATCCCAGCACTTTGGGAGGCTGAGGCGAGTAGATTGCCTGAGCCTGTGGGTTCAAGAACCACCCGGGCAACTTGGCGAGCCCTCATCTCTACAATAAATCAAAAATTAGCTGGGCATGGTAGTGCATGCCTGTAGTTCCAGCTCCTTGGAAGGCTGAGGCAGAAGTATTGCCAGAGCCCAGCAGGTCGAGGCTGTGGTGGTTGTGAGCGTGCCACTGCACTGTAGTCTAGGTGACAGAGTGAGACTCCAACTCAAAAACAAAAAAAAAAGAAATTTGAGAACGTTGTGGAAGTACAACGACAATGGAGGCATGAATGTGCAACTAAGCCTCCAACACACCTTACAATTACACGCATTTGTAATAAGTCTGAAATGCAGGATACTATGTGTGGTGTGCACAAGGGAAGATCTGGAAGGCCTCGCACAACAAGTCCTTCAATAGTTCCCCATAATCAGTAGTTCGTCATAATCCTGCAGTAGGTCACCATGTGATGAGAGGACCTCTAGGCTGGAGTGCAGTGGCACGCTCACGGCCACCACAGTCTCAACCTGCTGGGCTCAGGCAATCCTTCTGCTTCAGCCTTCCAAGTAGTTGAAACTACAGGCATGCACCACCATGCCTGGCTAATTTTTAAATTTACTGTAGAGATGAGGTCTCGCCAAATTGCCCAGGCTAGTCTGGAACCATGAGCTCAGGCAATCCTCTCACTTTGGCCTCCCAAAGTGCTAGGATTATAGGCACAAACCACTGTGCCCAGCAGAGTATTATATTTCTTAAAATGTGTATACATTTTTTGGCACCCTATGTATATATTTAATCTTTGCCCCAATCCCTGGCACAGGAATTTCCTGAGTGAAGGGGTGAGAGGAAAGTTTTTTATTATTCATAAGCCCTTTTCAACCATACCTGGGTTTATACTGAAAGAGTAGGGCCTAGCTAGCTTCAGGATGGGGGGCGGGGACTGGTTGCCAGAGAAACGAACCATGTGATTAGAGGGTTGGAACTTTCAACCCCACCTTAGAACTCTAAGAGGGAGGGAAAGGCTGGAGGCTAAGATCAGTCACCAGTGACTAATGATTTAACCAATAATGCCTACATAATGGAAGTTCCATAGAAAGCCCTAAATAAAGAGGTCTAGAGGACTTCCAGGTTGGTGAACATGTGGAGGTGCTGGGGGGTGGTACATCCAAGAGGGCATGGGAGCTCCATGTCCCTCCCCTCATACCTTGCCCCATACATCTCTTCCATTTGGCTGTTTTCAAGTTGTTTCCTTTATATTACCCCAGTAATGGTAAGTAAAGTGATTTCCTGAGTTCTATGAGCTCTCTTAGCAAATTATTGAACCTGAGGTAAGATTGTACGAAACCCCAGTTTATTGCCAATTGGTTGGAAGTACAAGATGCCCAGGACTTGCAACTGGCATCTGAAGTAGGGGCAGTCTTGTGGGACCAAGCCCTTAACCAACCTATGGAGTCTGCACTAGCTCTGGGTAGTTAGTGTCAGGCTGAATTGAACTGTAAGATACCCAGCTGGTGTTAGGAGAGTTGGAGAATTGGTTGGAATGTGGAAAACCCCTACACATTTGGTATCAGAAGTGATGGAAGTAGAACAGCTTATTCCCACCCTCCAATTTCAATGTCAGCAACTTTCATTGCCTGAACCCGGCCAGGAGTCAGCTCATGCAGGAGTCTGGAACATGCAGCCTTCAAGGGACACAGCATCTGTACCACAGAGAAGAGTGGGGGAAGAAGGAGGGATGTTTGTGAGGGCAAACAGGCCCAGGACCAGCACTGGAAGGGAAAGTTGTACTCATAACTTAGCAAACTTCAGAAAGCCTATTTGGGAGGAGTATTAATAACATGCATTAGAAAGAACTCAGAGTGTTTTCTAGAAAAAAAAGTACTTTGATTCTATTAAAGAAGTCAGTAGATTAAAATAGGAAGGCTTCTTCTGTTGGTTTGACTTTAAGACTATATGACAAATTCTTTGACAGTGAAGGCACTGATTTCCTTATCAAAAGAACTCGATTTAATGTGACATCAAAAGTACAGGCAATAAAAGAAAAAATAGATATGTTAAACTACATAAACTTTTTAAACGTTTGGGCATCAAAGAACACTATCAACAGAGTGAAAAAAAGCAGACCGCGAGTGAGAGAATATACTTGCAAATCATATATTTGATAAGGAGTTAATATACAAAATATATAAAGAAATATTACAATTCAACAAAACAAGCAAAAACTACTCAATTTTTTAAAAAGGGCAAAGAACTTGAATGTGTGTATCTCCACAGAAGATACACAAATGGTTAATAAGCACATGAAAAGATGCTCAACATCACTAATGGTTAAGGAAATGCAAATCAAAACCACAATGAGATGCTACTTCATACCCAGTAGGATGGCTACTATAAACAAAACCAGAAAATAAAAAGTGCTGACTAGGGTGTAGAGAAGTTGAAACCCCTGTGCATTCCTGGATAGAATATAAATGATACAGCTGCTAAGGAAAATAGTATGGAAGTTTCTTCCCAAAAAGTAGAATTAACATATAATTCAAGCCAGGCGAGGTGGCTCAAGCCTGTAATCCCAGCACTTTGGGAGGTTAAGGCGAGAGGATCGCCTGAGCTCAGGGATTAGAGACTAGCCTGGACAACATGGTGAGACCTTGTCTCTACAATCT
>NW_007181296.1:22992-25489 GCF_000164805.1 Carlito syrichta
AAAAAAAAAAAAAAAAAAAAATACCCCAAAACATATAATTCAGCAATTCTAATTCTGAGTATATTCCCAAAAGTGTTCAAAGCCAGGACTCAAACAAGATATTTGTATATTCGTGTTCACCACAGCATTGTTTACGATAGTCAAAAGATAGACGTAACCCACAAACAGATACATGGATAAACAAAATGTAATATACACATGCAATGAATATTCACGTGAGAGCTGCAGCGGTTGCCTTAGGTTGAGTGGAAGTGTGTATCTTCGTCTGCAGGCCAAGCCATGGCACTGCAACTCTCCTGGGAACAGGGCATCACTCTGCGTGGCCAAGTTCTTTTCATTTGGCATCAACAGCATTTTATATCAACGTGGCATGTATCCATCAGAAACCTTTACTCGAGTACAGAAATTTGGACTCGCCTTGCTTGTAACTACTGATCTTGAGCTAAAAAAAACCTAAATAAGGTAGTGGAGCAACTAAAAGATTGGTTATACAAGCATTCAGTTCAGAAACTGGTTGTGGTCATCTCAAATATTGAAAGTGGTGAGGTCCTTGAAAGATGGCAATTTGATATTGAGTGTGACAAGACTGCAAAAGATGACAGTACACCCAGATAAAAGTCTCAGAAAGCTGTCCAAGATGTAATTTGCTCGGTGATCAGACAGATCACAGCTGCAGTGACATTATTGCCACTGTAGGAAGTTCTTTGTTCATTTGATTTGCTGATTTACACAAAGATTTAGTTGTACCTGAAAAATGGGAAGAATCAGGACCACAGTTCATTACCAATTCTGAAGAGGTCTATCTTCCTTCATCTACTACTTTAATCCACAAAGTGAATAGCACAGTGGCCTACAAAATTCCTGTCAATGACTGAAGGTTAAATGAAGAAACTAATGTAATTTTAATTTCCACATATGGTTTTCCTGAACTCAAGTCAACTGTAGCTGATATGCTTTATTTCATTGGTTAATTTTTAGATGGGGGAAAACCAACATTATACTTTACTGAACTGTGTATGATTGTTGTTGTTATTATTATTATTATTATTTTGGTACTTGTTTGACTTATGATAGGGTTGGTATAGTGCATTTATTGCACATTGTTCAAAAGGAACCAGCAGATTTTTGTCATTTTAATGTTAATTCCTTTGAAGGTGGTAACTGTAGGTGGGAAAAGTTTTCTATAAAGCTAAATGCTTATCTAAATAAGACATTTGGTCAAGTATCTTGACTTAGAATAGATAGGGAGAAATTTAAATATAAAATACAGCAAAAGAAGTCTGAATATTCAGAATCTTTGCTTAGGTGCTGAAAGTAACTAAAAATCCATAAACAATGACAAATATTGCTCTATTAGGTCTTTGTCATTTATTTCATTGTATAGTTTCTATATTGAATAATTTTCCAATTATTTGATTTTAATTTAAATAACTTGAACCCATGAACCAATGGATATTTCTACTGTTAATTCCCTGTGATGCAGAATTCTTGGGGAAAGTATTTATCTCTCATGTTTTTATGAATCAGAAATTTAAAGGCAGCTTAGCTCATAGGTTTTGGCTTAGGGTCAAGTCAAGTTGTTGGCTGGGGCTACTGTCATCTGAAAACTTCCAGATGGTTCAGTTACATGGCTATTGGCAGAAGGCTTTAATTCCTTGATGAATTTTGATAGAACTTTTTTTTTTTTTTTTAGTTGGAGTCTCACTGTGTCACCCAGACTGTAGTGCAGTGGCACGCTCCCAGCCACCACACCCTCGACCTGCTGGACTCCGGCAATCCTTCCACCTCAGCCTTCCAAGTAGCTGGAACTACAGGCATGCACAACCATGCCCGGCTAATTTTTGATTTATTGTAGAGACGAGGTCTCGCCAAATTGCCTGGGTGGGTCTCAAACTCGCGGGCTCAGGCAATCCACTTGTCCCGGCCCCCCAAAGTGCTGGGATTATAGGCTGAGGCACCGAGTACGGCCTTGATAGAACTCAAAAATTTTTGTTTTACAAAATCAAGCTTTAAGTGAAAATGAGGAAGTAAAGTTAAATTCCTATGTTTTAAATAAATTTATCTTAAAATGCTTTTAAAAAATAAATATTCAGCTTTAGGAATAAGAAAGGGAAGAAATTCTAACACATGCTATTACATGAATAAACCCTGAAGACATTGTGCTAAGTAAAATAGGCTAGTCACTAAAGGACAAATACGTATGATTCCACTCTTATGAGATACTTAGAATAGTCAAATTCACAGAAACGAAGTAGAATGGTGGCTCCTAGGGACTGGAGGTGGGGGAACATGAGAGTTAGTGTTTCATGGGGACAGAGTTTCAGTTGGAGATGATGACAGTGTTCTGGAGATGGATGGTGGTAGTTGGACTTGGTGGCTCACCCCTGTAATCCTAGCACTTTAGGAGACTGAGGTGGGAAGATAGCTTGAGCCCAGGAGTTCGAGACTGGCCCAGGCAACATAGAAATACCTCATCTCTATTACATTAAAAAAAAAA
>NW_007181296.1:25761-71868 GCF_000164805.1 Carlito syrichta
AGTGCCCACTGTACTCCAGTCTGGGAGACAGAGTGAGACTCCAACTCAAAAAAAAAAAAATTTACAATTTTTTATAAAGGGAATGGACAGTGTTGATGGTAGCATAACAATGTGAATTTACTTAATGATACTAAACTATACACTGAAAAATGATTTCGATGGTAAATTTTATTATGTATATTTTACCACAATTTAAAAAAAAAATTTAAAAAGATTAAGAGGCAGCGAGAAAGAACAAGTCATTGGAACCATTTTGTTCTGTACTTCATCACTCTGCCTTCTTATTGTAATTAGGACAGAAAAAAAATCTCTAACTTAAAAAAAGACTGATTTAAAACACGATTTAATTATTTGTAAATGAATCAATACAATTTTTTTTTCTTTTTGAGTTGGAGTCTCACTCTGTCGCCCAGACTAGAGGACAATGGCTGCTCCTGGCCACCGCAGCCTCGACCTGCTGAGCTCCGGCAATCCTTCCGCCTCAGCTTTCCAAGGAGCTGGAACTACAGGTGCACGCTACCACACCCGGCTAATTTTTTTGATTTATTGTAGAGATGAGGTCTCGCCAAGTTGCCCAGGTGGGTCTCGAACCCGCTGGCACAGGCAATCCACTCATCTCAGTCTCTCAAAGCGCGGGATTACAGGCTGAGCCATGGAGCCCGGCCAATACAATTTTCATGTGAGACATTTATAGAAATAATTTTTAGATTAAAAATATTGTTAGTACCAGCCATGTCCATTTGAATAGAGTTTGTGCAAACTGCTGAAACCTGATTGTATTCAAACTTTGGGAGGTTTTTTTTGCCATTTTTTATTTTTATTTTTAAAGGCAGGGTCTCACTCTGTTGCTCAGGCTGGTGTGCAGAGGTATGATCTTAGCTCACTGTGGCCTCAACCTCCTGGTCTCCAGTAATTCTCCTGCCTCAGCCTTCCAAGTAGCTGGGACTACAGCCAAGAGCCACCATACCTGAGTAATTTTTTTTTTTAAAGACTGCCCAGGCTGGTCTTGAACTTCTGGCCTCTAGAAATCCTCCTGCCTCGGCCTCCCAAAGCACTGGGATTATAGATGGATCCAGCCTTACTCAAACTTTTTGGATAAAGAACATATAAACAAGAGTGGTAATTTTGTACAGTAGCCACTAAAAATTCATGGCTACTAAGCACTTGAAATATGGCTAATTTGCACATGTTGTAAGTAAAATATACATTAGCTTTCAAAGATTTTTTAAAATCAAAAACAGAGTGCAAAATATCTCATTAATAATTTTATATTCATAATATGAAGTGATAACATTTTGGACATATTGAGATAAAATATATTGTTAAAATTAATTTCACCTGTTTCCCTTTATTTTCTTAAATGCAACCACTAGAAAATTTAAACTTATCTATGTAGGTCTAATTATATCTCCACTGGACAACATTGTGCTAGATAAAGGATAAGAATGAATCTTAGGCTGGTTGTGGTGGCTCACACCTGTAATTCCAGCTCTTTGGGAGGCTGAGGTAGGAGGATTATTTCAGCCCAGAAGTTCAAGACCAACCTGGACAACATAGAGACACAGTCTCAAAAATATGTGTGCATGCATATGTGTGTGTGTCTATTAGGGGGACCCCCAACAAACTGGAATTAATTTTTTGAAGGCGAGCCCTTCGTAGTACAGGCTTCCTCCACTAGGTAAGTGTTCTAGGAACCCATTGGCGTCAGTGTACCAGCTAGCATTGTTGTGAGAAGCTGTGTTTGGCTTCAATGAATTTTCAAAATTTTTTGAGATTCCTTCAACATGTTTGCCCATTTCATGATGGGCAGTTTACGAGCACACCTGCCCACACTGCACTGAATGTTCAGCAGCTTCTGATAAAAAGTGGCATGACCCCTGTGCCCCACCCGCCCTCATCACTCCATCTTGCCCCGAGTGACTTTTCTTGTTTCTCCAGATGAAAAAAAGTTTTCAGAGATGTGAAAGAGGTGAAACAAAAAATGGCAGAAGCTCCAAAATGTATCAAAATGGACGAATTCAAAAACTGTTTTGAGCTGTGGAAAAGTGTCTCAATAAGTGTATGGCATCAATCAGAGAGTACTTTGAGGGTGACAAGTTTAAACATGTAAGAATAAATACACAATTTTTTATAAATAAATCCTGGGTTTTTTGGGGTCCTCCATATATATAAAATGGATCCATCTAAAGGTTGCAGATACTCTGTCTGGGTACCTCAAGAGACGCAAGCAGTCCTGGAGCATTGGCAGTTCACCAGCAGTCTCCATTGAGAATTATCTCTGCAGTACTGTTCACAATAGCAAAAACATGGAACCAACTGTGCTGCCCATTGAAAGTAGACTGGATAAAAAAAATGTGATACATATACATGATAGAATATTATACAACCATAAAGAAGGACAAAATTATGGACTTCACAGCAACTTGGTGAATTTAGAGTCTATCATACTCAGTGATCTATCACAGAAACAAAGAACTGAGTACCGCATGCTCTCACTCATAAGTAAACCCTGAACACCTATCAGAATACTACAAAAAAGGGATTGGCAGTAGCAGGACACTGCCAGGGGAAGGGGGTTGTGCACATAACATCAATAAGGGTGCCTGATCCTAATCCGGGTGAAGTGAGGTCCAATGGGAGGCCCCAAACTTCACCAATACCTAAACCACTTATGTCCACAATCCTGACTTGTACCCCACAACTCTAAAATAAAATAATTTTTAAAAAAATAGAATTATCTCACAGGGTCTACTAACCTTCTTACTCTCCAAGGTCCAACTTATCTGTAGCGTATTTTTACCTTATGACTTGAAGGCACTCTCCTTTCTCTGACACGACAGAATTATGTAAGCCACTCATTTTGACACTTAAATATATTGCCTTAATTCCCCAACCAAACCAATGTGGGTAGTTAGGAAGAAGCCTCTGATTTCTGTGAGGAAACACCCTAGTATTTTATGCCTTCCAGTTGTGATACCCAGACATCACCAATCAGTCACAGCACTACATCCATGACAGACATTAGGAATTAGTCACAGCATATTTTCCCTCTAAGCCTACTGATGGTCTTATCATCTTTTTAAACACAGTGCTCCAGGCCGCAACTACTCCACTCATTGATCAAAGTTGTCATGAGAAAAAGAAAAAAACCTATTTGCCAACCCTATAACAGAGGCACTTAGTGAACAGGAATTATGGCGTAAATTCAGCAAAGAGGCACAAGTTTAAATGGTTCTCTTTTTTGCATCAAAGACTATATAACTATAAAATGAGGTCAATAGATGGATTTTTTATCAATAGTGTGCCAAATATATTGTTGTTGCCTGATATCAGGTGTATGGGTAATTCCCACATGTCTGTAGAGGGCCAGGGATGTTGTAAAGCATGTCTACCTCCTAGGCGGAGGCAAGAGGACTGCCTGAGCCCCGGGGTTCGAGACCAGCCTGGGCAACTTGGCGAGACCTCATCTCTACAATACATTTAAAAATTAGCTGGGTGAGGTGGTGCATGGCTGTGATTCCAGCTACTTGGAAGACTGAGGTGGAAGGATCACCTGAGACCAGGAGGTTGAGGCTGCGGTGGCCATGAGAGTGTCACTGCACTCCAGCCTGGGCAACAGAGTGAGACTATAACTCAGAAGAACAAGGCAGATTCTCCAAAAGTGAACTTCAAGCAATACTAGTTCTGTTAATAAACATCCAGTGAAAAATGGGTTACCTGGTCAAATAAGTGAGAAACACTAGGTTTATAAAAAGTTAAAATGACTTACTGGTACTCTGGTATGTATTCCACCTTTTCTGATGTAGAGTCCCATTTGAATATCTTAAGGGGCTATGTTCTAAGAAACATATTTTGGGAAATACTCTTCTAAAGATGAGTGCTGATGTTTTGTTTCTGAAAATAAGGGGGTGGAGGGGTCATTGATTCTAGGAATCAAGAAGCCTTTCCTGATTTTTCAAATTTGTTTCTTCAAACCTAGGTGTTCATTGCCACCAATACCTGATGGTAGCAGGTAATAGATGAATCATCATTATGGTTGTTTAGAGTTGGAAGACCACTAAGCCCTGGCCTGATCGAATCCTTTGAGTTTGCAGATGAGGAAACTAATGCTCAGGGAGATTAAGCACTCTGCCCAAGGTCACTTAGCACATCAGTGTCTGATAGATTGAAAAGCTGAGGGGAAAAAAAAAGATAGTTAGAACATGAAGTGGCCCAGAAGCTATTACCTCCATAATCTTCCATCCCCTAGACTTCCCTCATCATCATTTGTTTACCTGTAAGAGAAAATTACATCTTGCAGGGAGGCCATGAATGTAGATATACTTATTTTACTCAAAGAGAAATAGCGAAGAGATGTATTACAGTAGTGAGCAGTAGACCCTCAGAGTTCTCTCAGGCTTCCAGATGAAAATGGGGAGAGTGAAAATTCTTACTGGAGTTTTTTATAGTAATGATGATGAAGCTCATTCAAAGAGCTTCCTTGGCCTGGTTTCTGGAGCCTTGGGTATGATTTTACCTGCCTTGGTTCACATTAGTCTCAAAATGGGGGCCTTGTGACAAGTCAATGAGGTTGATGGTTGGTATTGGCCTCTCAGTGGAGAGTTTTATAGAATCTGGCAGCTCAGCTGACCTCTACTTGTGACTTAACCCCATACTGTCACTCATAACACCAAAGAGGCCACACCACATGTGTCTCCACGCTCCATGGTTTCTATTATTGTGCAGATCCAACAACTTCCTCCCTGACAAATTTAAGTGCTAGGTCAAGGATTCTCAGCCTTGGCATTACTGACATTTGGGGCCGGATAACTCCTTGTCGTGGGGGACCTATTCTATGCATGGTAAGATGGTTAGTAGAATCCCTGGGCTCTACTTACTAGATGTCAGTAGCACTGTCGTAGGAAAACTGGGTTCAATGGCCCATTGCACAATAAGAGAACTAAGACACCAAAATGTGGGAGTTGTGGCAGAGAAAGAGTTTAATAATTGTAGGGCAGCCAAATGAGGAAACAGGAGGAAACCTCAAATCTACCTCCCCAAGAGGTTTGGGGTTGGGATTTTTAAGAGTTCTGAACAGGTGATAGACCAAAGCATGGGGATCGCTGTTTGGTCGAGAAGGCAGAGATGAAGTCATGAGACAGGGAGATGAGACCACATTCCTGTGCTGAGTTAGTTCCTTGGTGGGGGTCTTCAGACTGGTGGGTGTCAGCTGTTCTGTTGGAATTCAGGCTCTGAAAAACATCTTAAGCAATTCTTGGGTTAAAAGGTCCAACGTTAGAGATCCTATCTATAGGAACAAAGAGGGAGCAGGTGGTCAGTGTGCTATGTGACTCTCCATCAGCTGCTGCAGGGAAAAGGTTGAAGTGCATCAGCGCACCTGGTCAACGCCTAACTACAATTCTGCCTAAAGCCTGGTTTGTAAGTCTATTAATCCTGTGAGGGTGATTTTAGCATCTCCCACTGGTAACAACCAAAAATGTTTCTAGACATTCACATATGTCCCCTGGGAGACAAAATTGCCCCCCATTAAGAACCACTGTCCTAGATGAATTCAATCAGGATGACTGCCACTTCCAACCAGATCATTCCCACTGGACAGTGAACTTCTCAGAGAATGGACTCAGGAAAATAAGGGGGTGAATAACTCCCTGTTATCATGTATTCATCGTCTTTGTATCTCTCCTCCATGGTACATAGTAGGTGTCCATTCACCAACTAGTTCCACAGGTATCTACCAAGTACCCATACTGTGCCAGGCACTCTTCTAGGGGTAGGGACACAACTGAACATAAAAGATAATCCCTGGCCTCAAGAAGTTTGTATCCAGAGGTAGGAAAACAGATAATAAAAACATATACAAATATATAGGGTAATTGCAGGTATTGACAAGTACTTTAAAAAAGAAAACATAGGCTGGGTGCAGTGGTTCTCGTCTATAATCCCAGCACTTTGGGAAGCCAAGATGAGAGAATTGCCTGAGCCCACAAGTTTAACAGCAACTTGGGCAGCTTGGTGAGACTTCATCTCTACAATAAATTAAAAGATTAGCTAGGCATGCCTGTAGTACCAGATACTTGGAAGGCTGAGGCGGAAGGATCACCTGAGCCTAGCAGGTTGAGGCTACAGTGACTGGGAGTGTGCCACTGCACTCCAGCCTGGGTGACAGGGTGAACTTCAACTCAAATAAGAAAAGAAAGAAAGAAAGAAAGAAAGAAAGAAAGAAGGAAGGAAGGAAGGAAGGAAGGAAGGAAGGAAGGAAGGAAGGAAGGAAGGAAGGAAAGAAAGAAAGAAAGAAAGAAGGAAAAGAAATATATAGATAAATATGAAGGAGGCTACCTTGGCCAGAGCAGTCTATCAGTTGAAATCAAGTAGTAATCCCAAAGCAAGTAGTCCAGGACTGTTACGGTGGTGCTGCTCCATGAAGTCCTTAGTGACCCAGGCTCCTTCCATTTTGTTGCTCTGCTATGGACAGTCTCTCAAAGGTTACCTCATGGTCTGAGATGACTGCTCCAGCTCCAGTCATCATGCTACAGTCCAGTCAACAGAATGAATAAAAGGTTAAAAAGGACAAAGGGCATGTCAATGATGTTTTAAGGATGGTTCTAAAATCATTCTTATAAAATTAATAAACTAAATAGATTGATTTTTAACAAAAGCACAAGCTTTGAGTAAAAGCAGAGCTAAGGATTAACCAACTTGCCATATAGCCCACTTCCTTAGAGCTGCTTACAGCTTAAAAGTCATGTAGCTTCTGTCACAAGGTTCTAAAGTTTGTAAATTACATCTTTAAAGTTAAGAAACCTCACGTTTTCCATTTCTGAGACACTTTCCAGATGCTGCATTCCAAAGGATGCCATCTAGTCTGAAGATCCCTGCTGAGAAATCAATTCAGCTCAAGGATGCAGTTTCCGCACCCTTGTTATCTCATCCCTCACTTCTCCACAAATCAGCAGTCCCCACACTTTAACCCATCACCTGTTCAGATCCCTTAAAATCCCATCCCCAGAGCTCTCAGAGAGATAGGTTTCAAGCTTCCTCCCATCTCCTCATTTGGCTGCCCCACTATTATTAAACTCTTTCTCTGCTGCAACTCCTACTGTTTAAGTATGTTAGTTTATAACCACGCATCAGGAAATAGAAGCTGATGGTCTTATAACAGTTCCTGGAAACTGTCACATTATATTTCTGCTTATATTGCATTAGTCAGAACTTAGTCATGTGGCCATAACCAGTTTAAGGGAGCCTAGGAAATTATGGATTCCACTAAAAATAGGAGACTTCATTTCTATGGATATTGGGGGACAACTACAAGTGCCTGCCAGAGATGGTCAGGGAAGGCCTTTCTGAGGAAAAGATAGTGGATATGAGATATACATGATAAGAAGGTGAATGTCACAGGAAAATTTCCTGGCAGGGGGATCAAACAATGCAAAGGCCCTGAGTTGTAACAAGCCTGGCACGTTTGATGTATAGAAGTAAATGCTAGTCTGGGGAGAGACAGTTAGGCAGAGGCAAGATCGCAAAGAGCTTTGTGGGGCATCTGCATTTTTTTTTTTTGAGACAAAGTTTCACTTTGTTACCCAGGCTGGAGTTCACTGGCATGATCACTGCCCACCACAGCCTCAACCTCCTAGGCCCAAGCAATCCTCCTGTCTCAGCCTCCCAAGTAACTGCAACTACAGGTGTGTACCACCACATCCAGCTAATTTTTCTATCTGTTGTAGAGACAGGTTCTCACTTTGCTACCCAAGCTAGTCTCTGACTCCTGGGTTCAAGTGGTCATCCCACCTCAGTTTCTTGAAGTGCTGGGATTATACAGCGTGAGCCACCACACCCGGCCATGAGTCTACATTTTATTCCACTTGCAATGGAAAGCTTTTGGAGGGTTTTGAGCAAGGAAGAGACATCATTTATGCTTTTGGAAGCTCACCCTTGCTGCTGAGTAAGGACTGAAGGGTGAGGCAGAGAATTCAGTCAGCAGGCTGTTGAAGATGATGGTGGCTTAAACTGACATTTTTCACTTCAGAGGTGTCACATTTTGCATATAGTGCTACGGCATGTTGGAGTCAAGTACACAGGATTCTTTGGGGGATTTGATGTGGGGTGTGATGTAAATAAGAAAAAAATAAGCCTATTGCCCAGGTTTTATTGTGAGCAACCCAGTGTGTTAACGCTATTTACTGAGAAAAGAGAGTCCTGAGAAGAGGCAAATTTGAGTCAAGAGTTTTGTTTTGACCATGTTAAATCCAAGATGTGTGTGAGATGTCCAAGTGGAGATGTCATGCAGGGAGCTGGACATATAAGAATGTGACCTAAAGATTCAAATTTGAAAGCCATCAGCCTAAAGACGGTACTTTAAAGATAAGTGTGAAAACAATGTTAGAGATAATTGGCTCAAGGAAAAAAAAGTTATACATTTTTAAGTACAATTAAACAGATTTAAAAACCTAGAATCATCCATCTTACAGACCCTTAAATATCCCTAGAAGCCCTCTTCAGAATCTTCAAGTGTGAACTCTTGTTCCTGGTCTCCTAATTAATTCTGCTGTAGAATCTCAAGGGCCATTGACAACAAGCAGAAAGCTTTTTATCATCATTTGTAAAAAAAAAAAAAAAAGAACCTGCAAGAGCTGCTGCTTTTGCTGTATTTGCATTGCATCGGTGCTGTATTATGAGCTTTTTTTTTTTTTAAATCACAATTGTGCAATATTTAGTCTTCCCTGTAGTTTTTTTTTTCTTTTTGAGTTGGAGTCTCACTCGGTCATCCAGGTTGAAGTGTAGTGGCAAGCTCATGGCCACTGCAGACTTGACCTGCTGGGCTCAGGCGATCCTTCTGCCTCAGTAGCGGGAACCACAGGCATGTGCTATCACACCCGACTAATTTTTTTATTTACTGTAAAGACAGGGACACCAAGTTGCTCAGACTGTTCTCAAACCCCTGAGCTCAGGAAATCTTCTCGCCTTTGCCTCCCAAAGTGCTGGTATTACAGAGCCACCGTGCCCAGCTACCCTGTAGTTTAAATAGGCATTTCCAGATTTGCTTCGGAGAATTGACCAATTGATAACTTCTCTATGGGAAAACAAGCTCAAAGGTATACATTTTTGGAACACATTCTGCTGCTTATAAGTTAGCAATTGCCACAAAATGTTGGGTTTTTTTTTTTTTAACTTTAAAATTTTAATTTTAGCTGGGCTCGGTGGCTCAGTCTGTAATCCCGCGCTTTGGAAGGCTGAGTGGATTGCCTGAGCCCGTGGATTCGAGACCTGCCTGGGCAACCTGGCGAGACCTCATCTCTACAATAAATCAAAAATTAGCAGGGAGTGGTAGCACTTGCCTGTAGTTCCAGCTACTTGGAAGGCTGAGGTGGAAGGATCATCGGAGCCCAGCAGGTCGAGGCTACAGTGGCCGGGAGTGGCCACTGCACTCCAGTCTGGGTGACAGAGTGAGACTCCAACTCAAAAAAAAATTTTTTTTATTTTAAAGATATAGGGTACAATTTCACATTAGGTATACAAATGTTAGTTATGCAGGTACCCTTTTTGCACATAAAATAGTTTCATCTGACTCAGCTCCTAACTCCTAGGAACTTATAATGTAAAGAGAGTAACACCAGATAGCATTATTGAGCATTGCTATGGTCTGAATGTTGAAATTTTAAGCCCCAGGTGATGGTTTTAGGAGGTGAGTTCTTTGGGAGGTGATTAGACCTTGAGGGCAGAGCCCTCATTAACAAGATTAGTGTCTTTACAAAAGAGGCCCCAGGAAGCTACCTTGTTAGAGGTCACAAGTAGAAGGCTCCATTTGAGCCACTCCAGACACTGAATTTGCCAGTGCCTTGATTTTGGACTTCCCAGCCTCCAGAACTGTGAGACATAAATTCTTGTTGTTTATAAACCACCAGTTCCTGGTATTTTGTTATAGCCACACACATGAACTGAGTCGAGCATCTACCCTGTGCCTAGTAGTATTCTGCACACTGCACATTGAACTCTAGCCTTCACACAGGCTTGATGGGGAGGTATTATCATTGCCATTTTACAAATGAAAATACCAACCCTTGGAATGATTAGGTATCTTGCTAAAGAACTGGACCCACATTTCCTTAGACTTTTGGCATATCTAGTTGTTCAGTAAGCCTTATTATTTATTGTGGCATCTGACTTAGTGCTCTCATACACTTGTCTAACCGTAGAAAACCCATCTCATTCTTTTTTCCATCAACTACAGTTTCTAGCTTATAATGGGTACTCAAATATTTATTGACAGAATAAACTAGAGACACAGATATGATAACACACACATGCAAAAACAGAGGCATTAAAGGGTAGAAATGGATCCTTAAAAAGTCCTGGGATATCATTTAATCTAGAGGTCATCACCTGACTGGCCCCAGAGGGACTATGGCTTCAGGAGCGTTTTGTGTGGCTTCCAAATTCGGGGGGGAAAAAGTTGTATTAGTTTCCAACATTTACAAATTGGGAAATTGCAGATAAAAATTCAGATTTTATTGTTTGCTTCTTTTAAAATCTGGCAACATTGGACCCACATTCTCACAGGTTAACAAGGGGAGAAGAGCTGAGTAGGGGTTACTCTTAGTCCCATATAGGTTACTATCTAGGCTCCTAACTCCCAGGAACTTATAATGTCAGCATTTGAATTTGTACCTTCCAACTGTCAAATTGTTTTATTTGTATTTTTTTAGAGATATAGTCTCATTCTATTGCCCAGGCTGGAGTGTGGGGGCATGATTATAACTTACCACAGCCTTGAACTCCTGGGCTCAAGTGATCCTCCCACCACAGCCTTCCTAGTGGCTGGGACTAGGTGTGTGCCACCATGCATGGCTAATTTTTTTTCTTTCTTTCTTTTCTTTTCTTTTTTTTTTTTTTTTTTAGAGGCAGGGTGTTGCTATGTTGCCCAGGCTGTTCTAGAACTCCTGGACTCAAGCCATCCTTCTGCCTCGTCATCTCAAAGCACTGCAAATTCCCTTATTTTAGAAGTGAGAAAACAGAGATCCAACACAGTAAAGTGACTTGCTCTGAGGGATATAGGAGTCTCCCTATCAGCCTTAGCTTCTCTTCACATCCCACTGACAAGGATACACAAGTATCCTAAAAATCCATATTTGTCATGACAGCATACAAACACATACGTATTAAAGTAAGTGTGGGTTTAAAGGCTCAACAGAGAAGTATGAGTCATGTATCATTTTCAAACCAAGGAAAAATATGAAATATATGAATTGAATTGACACAAAAGGATCTTGTCAGTTAAAAAAAACTCCAAGACAATAAAATCTATGTGACCTTTGGTCGCCAGGTACACTCATTGCAATCTGGGGCTCTTTCTACTTATTTAAAGAAATACTAAGTCCAGGTTAATATTTATTCCAGTTCCAAGTCAGCCTTAGTTTCACTTTCTAAATTGCTTGGTAGTGATCTGATAAGATATTGAGAAGTGAATAAAAAGGAAAAAAAAAATTGAAGGGTGGGACAGAGAGAGTAAGAAATAACTAGCTGACTGGGCTCAGTGGTTCAGCCTGTAATTCCAGCAATTTGAGAGGCCAAGGCGAGTGGATTGCTTGAGTCTGTGGGTTCGAGATCAGCTGGGCAACTTGGTAAGACCTAGTCTCTACAACAAATAAAAAATTAACCTGATGTGGTAGTGCATGCTTGTAGTTCTGGCTACTTGGAAGGCTGAGGTGGAAGGATCGCTGGAGCCCAGGAGGTCAACGCTGGGGTGGTCATGAGTGTACCACTGCACTTCAGCCTGGGCGATGGAATGAGACTCCAACTCAAGGGGAAAAAAAGAAAGAAATAGCTAGCTTAGAGAAGGCCTCCTGGGAGTAACTATTAGCACAATAATTAATGATATGGTGGATAGAATATGTACAATGCTAATTAAAGTGTTTCTTCCTTTCTTGTTTTCTAGGGTCCCCTTGAGGTGCTCACTGAAATTAATTACTCTCCCCAAGGTTCTCCTCTCCTGCAGCCAGATCACCCATAAATGGGGGCAGGGAAGGGCAGGAAGAATGTCAATGTCACCAGAGCATCAGAAACACAAAAGAAACAATCTCTGGATCAGGTTCAGCAAGTCATTAATCTGCAAGTTGGAAAGTTTCAGACACACATCTTAGATTGAGTTTTTTGTCTCCCAGGCCAGGGCTTTCTCATAATTCAATGTACTTAGGAGAATCACCTGGGGGTCTTGTTAAAGTGCAGACTTTGGATTCAGCAGGTCTGGGCCAGGCCTCAGATTCTCCATTTCCACCAAGCACCCAGGAGATACTTGGTCTGATGCTGCAGTCCAGGCTGCAGGTCTGAGATCATACTCTGAGCCTTAGGATAAACCACAGGTTTTCGAACTGGCCTGCCCGTTTTAACACCTGGGGGATGTTTAAGAACTACTGATGTGTGGTCCTTACTGGCAGACTCTGATTTAATCAGTGTGGGTGAAGCCTGAGCATTAGGGTTTTTCAAAGTTGCCAAGGAGATTCTAGCGTGAAGTAAAGTTTGAGATATACTGCCTTAGACTAGGGCAGTAGCTCTCAAACTATAGTGCTTGCCAGGTCACATAGATAATTTGCTTTAAAAAAAAAACACTCATCATACTAAGTGAACTATCACAGAAACAAAAAACTGAATACCACATGTTCTTACTCATAAGTGGGTCCTGATCACTGGTCATATGCACACAAAGGTGGGAACAACACATGCTGGACACTGCTATAGGAGGGAGGGAGAGGGTATCAGGTCCACTAAGGGATGGGGAGAGGGCTAGCTAGTAACCCAAACCTTACCTGCATACAATTTACTTAGTAAATCCTCTCATGTACCCCACAGCTCTAAAATAAAATAAAATTTTTTTTAAAAAGCAAAACAACAACAACAGATTGCTAGGCACCCCCTGCCTTCTGAATTTCTGATTCAGTAATTCTGACTGAGGCCTGAGAATTTGCATTTCTAACACAGTTGCCAAAACTGCTGGTCTGGGGAATCATGGTTTGAAAAACACTTCCTTGGGCTAGCGAATTACATAATGCAGGGTTTGAAAGAGAAAACATTTTTCTTTTTCTTTTTTTTCTAAATAACTGTATAATGCCCCTCAGTTATGGCAATGTACCTTGAGCCACTGGATTTCCAAAGTGTACCTTTTTTAAAAAATTGTGTTTCAAATAAATAGAAAAATAAAATAAGTAAATAAATATATTTAGAAACACTTTCTGTGGGCTGGCGAAGAGGTGAGAGAACTTACAGACAGTAACTGTGTCACCAAGGGGAGCACTGCTCTTCACTTAAGCAAGCACTTAAGTAAGTGCAAGTTGCTCGTGTCCAGAAGCTATGTGAGCTGTCCTTTTCCTGCTACCTAAGAGGAGTCTCCACCAACTGTGGTCATCCTATGGTCTCCCATTTATGACCCAAGACTAGCTGGCTCTCCAATCTATCCATTCCGTGTAGACAGTCCCTCTGCCATTGTTCAGGACAATTGTAGCCCCTCTAGAACATAGAGTGATGGGCTTGTCCCCAGAGGGTGGCACTGATGGGGAGGGTCAAGCCCTGCCTCTGGGCATGCTGGAGACCTCCCACCAAGTCAGGAGGACGGTAGAACATTCACCTTTGCTTCAGTACAATCCTGTGGTTCCATTCCAGCAAGGATGGAAGAGCTGTGGCCACCCGGACATTGAGATATGATCGAAGAAGTAAGAATTCTCCTATGGGGACCAGATGGAAGAATGTTCATCAGGAGTGTCCCTGAAAAGAACAAGCTTGTTACTCCAAAGTAGACTGGCAGACTGGAGTGCAGTGGCTCACTCACGGCCACCGCAGCCTCGACCTGCTGAGCTAAGACAATCTTCCACCTCAGTCTTCCAAGTAGCTGGAACTACAGACAAGTGCCACCACGCCCGGCTAATTTTTTGGTTTATTGTAGAGACAAGGTCTCGTTCAAGTTGCCCAGGCTGGTCTCGAATCCCTGGGCTCAGGTAATACTCTCGCCTCTGCCTCCCAAATTGCTGGTATTACAGGCGTGAGCCACTGTGCCCGACTTACTTCACATTTCACATGAAAAGAAGAAGAAAGAAAAAATTATGCAATAAATTTGCAGCTAAGCTTCAAGGTGAAGAAGAGGTAAGGCCCAGAAATTCTTTTTAAATATCCATTTTTATCTTCCCCCAAGAAATTTCCCTTATTTACCTTTTAAAATTTCTTTCAGGCTGGGCACAGTGGCTCAAGCCTATAATCCCAGCACTTTGGGAGGCCGAGGTGAGAGCATCACCTGAGCTCAGGGGTTTGAGACCAGCCCGGGCAACTTGGTGAGACCTCGTCTCTACAATAAAATAAAATTTTAGAAAATTAGCCAGGCATGGTGGTGCATGTCTATAGTTCCAGCTACCTGGAAGGCTGAGGTGGAATGATGGCCTGAGCCTAGCAGGTCGAGGCTGTGTGACCATGAGCATGCCATGGCACTCTAGCCTGGGTGACAGAGTGAGATTCCAACTCAAAAAAAAAAAATTATTTCAGGGGCATTTTCATAACTAGTAGTCTGAGTGTTAATCCTTAACCCTAGAGATGTGAGCTATTCTAATACCATCTTATTTATTTATTTATTTATTTATAAAGATGAGGTCTCACTGTGTTGCCCAGGCTGGTCGTGAATTCTTGGGCTCAAGCAATCCACCTGCATTGGCCTCCCAAAGTGCCAGATTTACTGGCATGAGCCACTATACCTGGCCTATTTATTTATTTTTTGAGTTAGAATTTTTCTCTGTTGCCCAGGCTGGAGTGTAGTGGCACAATTACAGTTCACTGCAGTCTTGACCTCCTGGGCTTAGGTGATCCTTTTGCTACAGCCTCCTAAGTAGTTGGGACTACAGGTGTGTGTTAACATGCCCAGGTAATTTATTTGGGTTTTTTTTTTGTAGAGATGAGGCTATTCTCACACTCGTGGGCTCAAGCAATCTTCCTACCTCGGCCTCCCAAAGTGCTGGGATTACAGGTGTGAGCCACCATTCCCAGCCTCTAATACCATTTGTTAAGTAACTATTTGTTGGGCATTCCACAAGCCTCTTTGTGTTTATTATCACATTAGCTCGTGTTGTCACTGAGATAATGATTGTCTGGAATATTTTCCTAGAAAGTTTGCAAAACTATTTTTTAAAACAGAATAGTCCATTCAGATAAAGCATTCCCACAGAGAAAATTATGTAGATATTTAAGAATCCTGTAGAGCTGAGAATGCATGTAAGCCATTAAGCCACAGAAGCTTTCTAGACCTCATAGGTGGCCATTAAAACTTCTACTGAAAGCTGGTTATTTAATTACATCACAGACAAAGTTTCTGCAATTGCTTCTAAACATTTTTTCCAGGCCTATAGAGGACCCAGGCTGGGTTGGTGTGTGGTAAGACTAATTTCTACCTGCTGGCAGAGACTTAAGTATTGCTTTTTTTGTTTTGTTTTGTTACATGCAGACCATAAATTATGTAATAAAACAAAGCCACATATTAGGCAAGGGACCGAAATTTTTTCCCTCCAAAATACTACATCAAGCATTGGCCTTGAAAATGGCTACGTTTAGGGTAACTGAATGAAACACAATTGTATACCTAACCCTTAACTGTACCACACAACTTCATAATAAAAAATAAATAAATAATTTTTTTAAAAAAGAAAAGAAAATGGCTACGTTTGACACCTGTTCACCTGCTTACAGTGGTGAACAAAGAAGACGTAATCTCTGCCCTCAAGGAACTTTGGAGCTGGCACAAGTAAGATAATTAAAGGAAATCAAGATACAGTCCAAAACCATACAAGAAGACTTGCCTCTGTGTTGTAAGTATACAACCTCAAGTTGCATATATGAGAGAAAGATGTCAGGGATGTCACTTACAGTGGAATTACAGGAAAATGACCTTAGCTGGGCCCTGGGGGATGAGGAAAAAGAGGCTGGGTGGAAACTTGGTGAGGGGGAATCGGGTGTCAGCCAGAAGTAAAATTTCCTGTGGTGGGAAAAACATACCAGCATCGAGGAACTGACAGAAGGATGAGGTGGGAGAGAGGAAGTAACAGAGTTCTCCAGAGAAACAGAACTAGTAGAGTATATACAGACACACAGTTGCCCTTGCACCAACATGGGCTTGACTTCATGGGTTCACTTATATGTTGATTTTCTTCTGCCTCTGCCACCCCTAGGACAGCAAGACCAACCCCTCCTCTTCCTCTTCCTCCTCCTCAGCCTTCTCAACCTGGAGATGATAAGAATGAAGATCTTTATGATGATCTGCTTCCACTTAATGAACAGTAAATATATTTCCTCTCCCTTTTGGTGTGTGGGTGTGTGTGGGAGAGAGAAAATAATAGGGCTTTCCTGAGAAACAGGGAACACACACACACACACACACACACACACACACACACACACATACAGAGAGAGAGAGAGAGTGAAATAGATTAGATAGATAGATAGATAGATAGATAGATAGATAGATAGATAGATAGATAGATAGAGATAGCATTTGAGACAGCATTTTGCTATGGTGCCTAGGCTGGAGTACAGTGGCTATTCACAGATGTGATCATAGCTCACTGCAGCCTTGAACTCCTGGACACAAGAGATCCTCTTGCCTCAGACTCCCAAGTAGCTGGAACTAAGGGCACCACCACACTGCCTGGCTCCTTATGCTTTTCTTAATAACATATTCTTTTCTCTAGCTGACTTAATTGTGAGAACAGAGAATATAATACACATAATACAAAGTATGTGTTAAACGACCATTGAGGCTGCCAGTAAGGCTTCTGGTCAACAATAGACTATTAATAGTTATTTTTTGGGGGAGGCCAAAGATATATGTGGATTTTCAGCTGGGAGAGGGCTCAGTACTCCTAGCTTCCATGTTGTTCAAAGGTCAAGTATGTGTGTGTGTGCATGCATGTGTGCGTGTGTGTGTGTGCGTGTGTGTGTGTGTGTGTGTGTGTGTGTGTGTGTGTGTGTGTGTGTGTGTAGGAAGAGAGAGAGAGACAGAGGGCAGAGAGATTTATTATAAGGAATTGGCTCACACAATTATGGAGACTGAGAAGTCCTACTGTGTGCTAAAGGCTTAGGAAAGCCAGTGGTGTAGTTCCAGCTCAAGGTCAAAGGTCTCAGAACCAGAGAAGTCAATGGTGTAAGTCCCGGTTTGAGAGCAGAAGACTGATGTCAGCTCAAGCAGTCAGGCAGAGAGAGTGAATTTGCCCTCTTCCCCCCGCCCTTTTTTTTTTTTATCATATTCAGGCCTTCAATAAACTGGGTGATGTCCAACTGGGGAGGGCCATCTACTTTACCTGGTCTACTGAATCAAATACTAATCCCTTTTGGAAACAGCTCACAAACACCAAAAAGTTGTTTAACAAAATACCTGGACATCCCGTGGTTCAGTCAAGTTGACATGTACAATTAACCACTGCTGAGGATGATGGCCAGCAGAGGTAAGAAAGGTGGGTAGGGCTACCATGGGTTATGGTGTGCCAACATGGTTAACCTGGTTACATCAGAACTGTGCTTACCAGGACTCATCCCTATTAGGCTTAGCCAAGGAAGGCAGGTGCAAGTGGAACAGCAACTATCCTCCAAGGTCATCATGATTAGATGTGGTGATAGACACAGACATATCTGCAGGTGCCAGTTTGTCCTTGTTTGCCAAACAGCCCTCCTTTGGCTGTCCTCTTTTGGTGACTGAATGTGCTTAGCTACTCAGATAGACTGGCCAATACCTCTTCCCTGATCCTCCAGTATCCCTCCTGGACTATCCCTTCCCTGTTCCTTCTATAAGTCTGTAAGATCTAATTCCTAGACTAAATCTCTTATCCCATAGTTTATAGTATTTCTACATTAAACCCTGGCTACTGCAATGAATCAGATCACATAGGCCATGGTAAAGGCCAAGGGAAGTTATCAAAGCTCTGAGCAGTTGGTCTATATCTGTGGGTCGGGCTCCCTTGACTAAAGCCAGGTTCAAGGTCCCCAGGATTCTAAACAGAACAGTGTGCTGTGTGGAAGAAACTGATTTTGGACTAGTTTCCAAATCCCCAGCTGGTTCCTGGTGCGTTCCTACCCCAAGTGGCAAGTGGTCATTACAATCTTGCTCATCATTCCTGACAAAGGAAGTATTGTTTGTATCCAACACATAGAATAATTAAAGTCCCAAAGAAAAGACTCCAGTCCTTTGTGGCAGTATTCATTTTCAGTAGCTTTGGGGCAGGCACAGGAACAGGTTAAATGAACTGACTGTTAGACTGAGAGCAGCTCAAAATCTGCCCTCCTCCAGAAAGTATGTGCAGTGGTCCAGAGATGAGTACATGTAATTCACCAAAGTAGGCAGTAGTAGCTACACTCAAAACCAACTGGGAAGCTTTAAAAATACACAGATGCCTGGAACCACAGCAAACGATGTAAATCTAGATTTCTGGAGGTGAGGCCTCCACAGCTCTATCTTTTTGAGCCCAATATATACTTTTTTCTTTTCGTCATTTGTGTTTTGGTGTTATTTGGTCAGAATTCTTTTTGACCAAATAAAGAAAAAGAAGGCGGCTTTGCCTCATCCAAAGTTATGAAGGTTTACTCCTATATTGTCTTCCAAGACTCACATTTTAGCTCTTCAGTTCCTGAGACAAAGACCCATTAATACAATACAACAATATTAGTATAAAAATAATACCTAAAAAGAATCATGCTCCTCCCCTCCAAAGGATGCATCCAGTTGGAAAGTCAAAACACACCTCCCTTTGTCACCACTGCTACCATCACTACTAACTCAGGACCCAGGAAGCAGTCCAGTGCAGTGGTGCAGGGAGGAGATGCCAAAGTCAGACACCTCAATTAGGCGTCGGCAAACTTTCTGTAAAAAATGGTCTTAGACTATATTGCTATAAAGTAATGTCTTAGGCTGGGTGATCTGTAAAGAAACAAAGGTTTATCTGGCTCACAATTCTGCAGGCTAGACCATTGCACTTCTGGCAAAAGGCTCAAGCTGTGTCTACTCATGGTAGAAGGTGAAGGGGAGCCAGCATGTGTAGAGATTACATGCTGAGAGAGAAAGCACGAGAGAAGGGAGGGGCCAGGTTCTTTTTAACAACCAACTCTAGCAGAAACTCAGAGTGAGAACTTGCTCACTCTTCCTGCCTCAGGGCATTAACATATTCTTGAGGGATTCACCCTCATGGCCTCCTATTAGGCCTCAACTCCAATACTGAAGATCACATTCCAACATGAAGTATGGAGAGAACACATATCTAAACCCCAACATTCAAATGGCTTTGCAGTTCTTAAGGATTCTGTCACAACTACTCAACTTTGCCAATTGTTTCCTGAAAGCAGTCATAGACAGTGCATAAACAAATAAGCATAATTGTGTTCCTATAAATCTTTACAGTATAAGACTGAAAGTCCCAACCCTCTAATCATCCCTTGGTCTTTCTGGTGACTAGCTCCCATCCTGAAGTTATGAGCGGTTATCAGCCACCAGTCATACTCTCACTGGCATTCAAAACGAGACTCCAGAAAATCCAGGTACTTTAGGAGCTAACTCTCAGGAAATGGAATGAAGACCAAGTCGTTCATTTTTTCAGACACACAGCACTGTCTAAAGGAGTCTTGGCAATGCATGTGTTTACTTGCCTAATGCATCTTACTTCTTTGAATGTAGCCCCATAAGGGCCAGGACTATGTCTGAATAGACTTACCCATCAATTGACATCCATCGCACTTTGACTTAGGAAGTCAGATCACTATTTGTAGCAACCAGTCCAGGAATCCAAACAGTAACCCCTGTGGCAATCGGCCTTAAGTGGCCAGGACTTGATGAATAACTGACAGCTTCTCTAAGTTCGTCCCTACTTCTAACTGAGGACCAACCAGAGAAAGCCAAATATGCAGCCCTACCCTATCACACAGGAGACTCTACTTCCAGTTAGCCAATGACAGCTGCCCAAGTCAACAGTCTTCAGTCAGGGGACTATGAAGCTACTGGTTTTTTTGCCTACTATAAAGCTTTCTCACTGCTCTTCCTGTCTTGGCATCTCCACCAAAATACCAGTAAAGATGGCTGACTACCCTGCTACTACAGTCTCTGAATAAATAGTGTCCATTTGTTCTCATCTGCTTGGTCATCATTCTTTGCGAGACCTCCAATCCCTGTATAGGACTTGGCCCATGCATAGTGTCTGGACAGTACCTGTTGGTGGTTTGAATGCTCATTGCAGAGGAGGAAGGACCAGTGTGGTCTTTCCACTGCCCCCTGTCTGAATGCTAAAGCTCACAACACACTCTCAAGCCCACCTACTCTCTCTCTAGTGGTTGACTCAACATCTCTACCTAGACATCCACAGGCACCAGGACTCAATGTGTCCCAGATCTCCTAGTCACCTTCTCCCTTCTTTCCTTCCCACCTCTCACAGCTACTCGCATGGTTTCCTGGCCCAGGATCGCTCCTGGGAATCAGCCTGCCTCCTCCCTGTTATGTTCCCTGACCTTCCTCCACTCCTTTTCTGGGTTAGGCCTTCATTGCAGCAACAGTCCTGGATCTGGTCCAGCTGCCTTCAGTCTGGCTTCCTCTAAAGCAGCAGGGGAACATTTCATTTCCCCACACGACATTTTTCTGACCAGAAGACTTCCCTGCTTAACAGCCTCTCACTCAGCCTCAGATAGAGTCACCAATAGCCCTGGATTTGGTCCAGCTGTCTTCATCATTACAGTCCACTTTCAGCTCAATGGGAAGTTCAGAAGACCCATGGAGTACCAGATGTTACTAAACCACCTCAGGAGAACTCAATGAAGCCTTCCTGTTATGTGAGAAGATAAACCTGGTGACAAACAATTCCAAAGAACTTCTTTATGAAAAAGAGTACAAAGCCATGAATACAAAATTGATATGTTGTGATTATCCATTTATAATGAGATAAGATATAATAGTGCCATGCTGGGTACAGTGGTTCTTGTCTGTAATCCCAGCTACTTGGGGGACTGAGGTGGGAAGATTGTTTGATCCCTGGAGTTCTAGAACAGCCTGGGCAACATAACAACATTGTCTCTTAAAAAAAAAAAAAAAAGAAGAAGAAGAAGAAGAAGAAGAATTAACTGGGCATAGTGGCACACACCTATAGTCCCAGCTATTTGGAGATGAGGCCAGAAGATTGCTTGATCCCAGGAGTTCAAGACTGCAGTGAGCTATGATGGTGTCCCTGTATTCCAGCCCTAGTGGTGAGACTCTGTCACTTTTTAATTTTTTTTTTTTTTTTTTTTGAGTTGGAGTCTCACTCCATCACCCAGGCTGGAGTGCAGTGGCATGCTCATGGCCACCCCAGCGTCAACCTGCTGGGCTCAGGTGATCCTTCTGCCTCATCCTTCCAAGTAGCCAGAACTGCAGGTGCACGCTACCACGCCCAGCTAATTTTCTGATTTTTATTGTAGAGATGAGGTCTCACCAAGTTGCCAGGGCTGGTCTTGAACCCGCGGGCTCAGGCAATCCGCTCATCTCGGCCTCCCAAAGTGCTGGGATTGCAGGCTTGAGCCACCTCGTCTCTATAGTAAAATAAAAAATAGCTGGGCGTGGTAGCACACGTCTGTAGTTCCGGCTACTTGGAAGGCTGAGGTGGAAGGATTGCTGGAACCCAGCAGATTGACGCTGGGGTGGCCGTGAGCATGCATGCCACTGCACCCCAGCCTGGGTGAAATAGTGAGACTCCAACTCAAAAAAAAAAAGACACTGGGCATAGTATTTCACACCTGTGAGTCCAGGAGTTTGAGAGCAGCCTGGGCAACATAGCAAGACCTCATCTCTGCAAAAAAATAAAAAAATTAGCTGTGCGTGATGACACACACTTGTAGTCCCAGCTGCTTTGGAAGCTGAGGTGAAAGGATGGCCTAAGCCCAGAAGGTTGAGGTTGCAATAAGCCCTGATTATACAACTGTACTCCAGCCTGGATGATAAAGTGAGACCACAACTCAAAAAATAAAAAAAAAAAAAGGAAGGAAGAAATAGAGATACCTCTACAAATCTTAAAAACTGACAATCACCACAGATATCACAAAATCCAGGAACATTTCATAAAAGATTTATTAATTGGCTGCCTCATGCCTCTGCATTCCTTTGCAACAGGAAAAATTTCTGGCTCTAAATATTTCAAACCTTGTTTCTCCGTAATCCCTACATGATTGTGACACCACAGCCTCGCGCTTCGGCATCATGATGTCTGGTGAGTCGGCCTGATGCGCGTGGTAGGAATATTTCTGGAAGCCATTTCTATACTGGACTCCAAGCAACAACATAACTATTCATGGAAGTGGCTGGCAAGTACCTAAATATATTCACACGAAGTGTATCCCCAATTCAACTTCCCCTTCGATGGCATCTAAAGACGCTCATGGCCCCTCGGCACCACTTCACACAAGGGAAGTTGATGAGGGACGTCATAGTGAAAAGAGACAGTGGTCTTACTCAATTGGGACTCAAGCATTCTGCAAATGTTGCAAAAACATAGGACCACGTGAACACATTATAGGGCCCCTTCTTGGGTTTGGTGGGGGCCAGTCGAAGCAAGTGAGGGACCTGAAGTTTCTACTTCATTAACTTCTCCATAATTTCACCTCTGACTCTTCTATTTCTAGCCTTTGTCAGTGGGTATTTAGCTTACTTGCACCTAAAAGCATTCATAACCTATATACTGTACCCCTGTTCTTGTCATCTGACTCCCAGTTAGCAGCATCTTATCTGCTTGTTATGCAAGGTTTTCTGACCTCTGTCCTTATCTCCACTCCATGCCAACCAGCCCTCTTCCTCTGTATTTGCACTACTCTTTGTACAGCTCCTTCAAACCACTCATGAAATTCAATTGCAATGGCCTATTTACTTATCTGTCTTCTTCACTAAACTCCAAGTTTAGTAATGACGGAAGCATGTCTTTCTCAACCCCTCAACCTCCACAGTATCTCCAGCCCTTGACCCCATCTCTGGCACAGAGTAGTGTGTGTCATGTCATAAGAAATACATTTGGTCTCTGTCCCTGGTTCTCAGCACAGAACCCCTAAAACTCTTGGAATTTTCAAAGATATGAGAATCTTTTCTTATTCACAGCAAGCTCCTTTCAATCACATCTGAGTTTACACTGATGAGGAAACCTAGAGAGAGGGCTACTGCACAACCTCAGGATGGGGCTGGTCACCAGAAAGACCAAACGTGATTAAAAGGAGGGAACTTTCAATGGTCACCCACAAACCTCTTGGAAGGGGAAAGAGGCTGGAGATGGAGCTCTATAAAATTTCTTGGCAGGGTGTGTAGAGGTGTAACAGTAGTCCTAGCTACTTGAGAGGCAGGAGGATCACTTGAGTCCAGGAGTTTGAGGCTGTAGTCTGCTATAATTGTACCTATGACTAGCCACTGTACTCCAGCCAGGGCAACACAGCAAGACCCTGTCACTAAAATAATAATATTATTATTATTTTAAAAACTCTCAAACAACACGATTCAAGGAGTTTCTGGGTTGATGAATACATCAAGGTTCTGGGAGAGTGGCATGCCCAGTGAGGGCATGGAAACTACACACACACACACACACACACACACACACACACACACACACACACACATACCCATACATCCATACTTTGTCCTCTTCATTTCTTTCATTTGGCAGTTCTTAAACCGTATCCTTTATAAGAAACAGATAAATATAAGTAAAGTGTTTTCCTGAGTTCTGTGAGGTATACTAGCAAGTTATCAAACCTAAAGAGGGGATTATGGGAAGCCCTGAATGTATAGCCAGTTGGTCAGAAGTATGGGGGACCCAGGACAGGTGACTGGCTGTTGAGTTGCAGGGGGTCTTGTGCCCCTGAGCCCTTAACTGGAGGAATCTGATGCTAACTCTGGAGTAGACAATGTTTGAGTTGAATTGGATTGTTGTACACCAGTATGTGTCCAAGAATCAGAGAAATGTTGTGGCAAAACTCCACACAGCCAGCCATCAAGAGGTAAATAGCAGCTATTTTTGTGATCAATATTACCAGATCCATCCTCAAACTTTTGCGGCTTCCTGCAGCGATATCCAAGTATTTTTTATTTGCCTACCTTCTGCGCAGAATTTAGGTCAATTTAGACATCTCTATTTCTGAGTAATGCACTAAAGATAATGACTAAAACTGAGACCAGATTTTAAGATGACTCTTTGAACTTTTCTGTAATTGTCTCCTTCAGCACCATTGGAAGGAAAACACACCAGGATGATAAAATCAAAGTAAAGAAATTCATATCCTTTTAGTGATCAAAAGTAAAAGATAAAAACACATCTCTGAGATTAAAGCAGTCTTCTGAATACGTGAGGATATTTCCAGCTAATTTAATTGAATAAGTCTTTCCCATCCTTGGCTGTTAAAGATTAATGCTGGTTTTGAAGGCAGAAGACATGGGTTGGGAGAAAATTTAGCAAGAAATTTGCTGGAGACAATTGTAAGAATAATGGAAACATCAATTTAGAGACTCTTTGACATGGGAATAGAGGATCAGAGATTTTATTCAACTCAAGACTGAATAAAGACCTTCAGGAAACTTAACCCCACCCCGATCCCAAATATTGTGCCAGATAATGCTGTGTGTTTCCTGATAAGACACTGTGAGGGACACAGCATCACTTGTGAAACATCTTTGCCCCAAAACAGTTGGAATCTAACCAAGGCTCTAACTTTCGATTGGCTTCCGAGAAAGACAGGGTAGGGAGCTAACACCAAGTGAAAGCAATCAGACAATTTAGAACATGAAACATATTTCAAGAAAACTAGTCTGCCTATTATTAAAATTATTTTGTAGAGACAGGGTCTTACTATGTTGTCCAGGCTGGTCTCAAACTCCTGAGCTCAAATGATCCTCCCACCTTGGCCTCCCAAAGCACTGGGATTATAGGCACGAGCTACAGCATCTGATTTGATTCTTTAAAAAGTCAATGTCATTCAGAAAGTAGAAAGGTGGTTGCCAGGGGCTGGGGGAGGAGAAATGAGGAGTTATTGTTTCATGGGTACAGAGTTTCAGTTCTTCAAGTTGAAAAAATTGCTAAGATAGATGATGGTGATAGTTGCATAACAATGCATATGTACCTAATGCCACTGAATTGCATACTTAAATGGTAAATTTTATGTGTTTTTTTAAAACAAGTTTTTAAAAAAGTCCTTGTCAAAAAAAAAATGGCTGAGCAAGGTGGTTCACGCCTGTAATCCTAGCACTTTTGGAGGTTGAGATGTGAGGATTACTTGAGGAGTTTGAAACCAGCCTGGGCAACATAGCAAGATCCCTGTCTCTATATACATATATATGGGGGACCAAAAAACCCCTGAAATTGTCTTTTGGAGGGCGGGTCCCTTGTAGTACACTCTTAATTTGTTCTTCTGAATCAAACAAACAAAAAAAAATTTTTTTTTTTTAGTAGAGTCTCGCTCTGCTGCCCTGGCTGGAGTGCAGTGGCATGCTCACAGCCACTGCATCCTTGACCTGCTGGGCTCAGGTGATCCTTCTGCCTCAGCCTTCCAAGTAGCTGGAACCACAAGTGTGCACCACCACACCTGGCTAATTTTTAAAAATTTATTTATTGTAGAGATGAGGTCTTGTCAAGTTGCCCAGGCTGGTCTCAAATCCCTGGACTTAAGCAATCCTCTTGTTTTGGTCTCCCAAAGTACGGGATTACAGGCATGATCCACCACACTCAGCTCAACCAAACTTTTTATCTGAAAGTTATGAGAAGGTTGCATCACAATTTGCAGAAGAAATGTCCTGAGTTGTGGTAAACAAGCAACTGGTTCTTCTACCCTGACAGGGTACCTACCCACACTGAGCTGAGTGTTCAGCTGTTTTTGACCCCAAATGGCATAACCCCCGTTCATGCCCCCCATTTACCTGATCTCACCCCAAGCAACTTTTTTTTGTTTCTCCAGATGAAAAAAGTCCTCAAAGTGAAATATTTTGCCAATGTGGGAGAGGTGAAACAAAAAAATGGCAGAAGCACTAAAAGGCATCAAAATTGTTGAGTTCAAAAACTGTTTTGAGTAGTGAAAAAAGCATCTTGATAGGTATATTGCTTCAAATGAAGAGTACTTTGAAGGTGACTGAAGTTTAAGCATGTAAGAATAAATACACGACTTTTTATAAATAAATTCCAGGGTTTTTTGGGTACCATTTGTGTGTGTGTGCGCGCGCCTCATATTTAAGGTGAGCATATACAGCTGGCCAGAGGACACTCTGGGATAGTGTATTAGTCTGTGTGGGCTACCATAACAAAATATTATGGTCTGTATAGCTTAAACGAGAGAGTTCATGTTTATATATATACACAGATACACACACTATACGTATACTGGGTTGGTGCAAAAGTAATTGAGGTTTTGGACTGTGAATTTTAAATCATTATAACTAGACTCAGACACATCTTTATTAATCAAAATAGGAACCATTACAATCAACACATTTTGCCAATGAGAAATGTTTGTATATCCCCGTAGCATAAAAATCTGTGCTTCGGGATTTGACGAATCCTTGGAAAGCATTTTCTGCACCCTGATGGTTATGGAAGCGTTTTCCTTGCAAAAAGTTGTCAAGATGCTTGAAGAAGTGGTAGTCGGTTGGTGAGAGGTCAGGTGAATATCAAGGATGAGGCAAAACTCCACAGCCCAGCTTGTTCAACTTTTGAAGCGTTGGTTGTGCGATGTGTGGTCAGGCTTTGTCGTGGAGAATTGGGCCCTTTCTGTTGACCAATGCTGGCTGCGGGTGTTACAGTTTTCGGTGCATCTCACTGATTTACTGAACATACTTCTCAGACATCATGGTTTTGCTGGGATTTAGAAAGCTGTAGCTGATCAGACTAGCAGCAGACCACCAAACAGTGACCATCACCCTGAGTTTGGCTTTGGGAAGTGCTTTGGAGCTTCTTCTCAGTCCAGCCACTGAGCTGGTCATCCCTGATTGTCGTATACAATCCACTTTTCGTCTCATGTCACATTCCAATTGAGAAATGGTTTGTTGTTGTTTTGTAGAATAAGAGACGACAACACTTTAAAAAAAAAAACACCTTTTTTTTTTTTTTTTTTGATTTTCGCTCAGCTCACAAGGAATCCACTTATCAAGTTTTTTTCACCTTTCCAATTTGCTTCAAATGCCAAATGACCATAGAATGGTCAAAGTTGAGTTCTTCTTCGGCAACTTCTCATGTAGTGTAAGAGGATAAGCTTCAATTATCACTCTCTCTCTCTTACTTTTAATTTTAAAGATGTGAGGGTACAAGTCAGGATTGGATTTAGGTACAGGTGAAGTTTTGGGTTTCTCATTGGACCTCACTTCATCTGGATTAGGATCAGGCACCCCTGCTGATGTTATGTGCACCCCCCATGATTGCTCTCAATTGGTTGTTGTCAACTTCCATTGTCCAAGCTCTTCAAGGCTCTTGTCTCCTTTGCAAAACTTCTTGAACCACCACCACACTGGTTCATTAGTAGTTCCTGGGCCAAATGTGTTGTTGATGTTGCTTGTTGTCTCCACTTCTTTATGACCCATTTTCAACTCAAACAAGAAAATTGCTAATATTTGCTTTTTGTCTAACATAATTTGATAGTCTAAAATAAGTATAAAATAAACAGCAAGTAATGTCATTAGCAAGAAATCATAAAGTGAGAAATGCTCATTAAAATGATGTATAACACGACCATATTTGTTTATGAATGTATTTCAATATCAAATGCAAAAAATCAATAATGCAAAAACCACAATTACTTTTGCACAAATCTAATATATATATATATGTATATATATATATATATATATATATATATATATATATATATATATATATATATATGAGACCCCTTGGACAACACTGGGGTTAGGGGCAGTGACCCCTCCTGCAGTCAAAAAATATGCATATAACTTTTGACTCCCCCAAATTTAACTACTAATTGCCTACTGTTCACTAGAAACCTTACTGGTAACACTGAGGCCAATTAACACATATTTTGTATTTTATTTATTTATTTATATTATTTATTTATTTTGAGTCAGAGTCACCAAGACTGGAGTGCAGTGACACATTCATGGTCACCGCAGCCTCGACCTGCTGGGCTCAGGCAATCCTTCTGCCTCTGCCCTCCTAGTAGCTGGAACAACAGGCATGTGCTACACTCCTAGCTTTATTTATTTATTTATTTATTGTAGAGGCAAGGTCTCACCAAGTTGCCCTGACTGATCTCAAACCCCTGAGCTCAGGCTATCCTCTTGCCTCTGCCTCCCAAAGTGCTGGGATTATAGGCTTGAGTCACCATGCCCGGCCAGTGTATTTTATACTCTTACAAAAGAGTAAGCTAGAGAAAAGAAAATGTTAAGAAAATCAAAAGGAAGAGAGAATATATTTACTATTCATCAGGTAGAAGTGGATCCTCACAAAGGTCTTCAACATTAAGTTGGCTGAGGAGGGGGAGGAAGAGGAGGGATTGGTCATGCTGCTCGGGGTGCAGAGGTGGAAGAAAATCTCTGTGTAAGTTTATCTGTGCAGTTCAAAACCACATTGGTCAAGGGTCAACTGTACTCAGTTTTGCTGTTTACCGCAAAGGCAGCCATAGATGATATATAAATAAATGGGTGTGGTTGTGTTCCAATAAAGCTTTATTCATAAAAACAAGCCACAGGATAGATTTAGTTGTGTATACCAGAGTTTGCTCACCCCTGCTCCAGACCCATCATGGGAGAGGGTGTTTGCCATTCATAAAGTCAACCCAAGATTAGAATCTAGACTAAAGCCCAATTAAAAAGTAAACTAAGAGGAGCAAGGTGAGGTGGCTCACAACTGTAAGCCCAGCTACTCGGGAGGCCAAAGCAGGAGGATTGCTTGTGGCCAAGAGTTCAAGGCCAGCCTATGGCAACATTGAGAGACCTCATCTCTTTAAAAAAGAAAAAAAAAAGAAAAGAAAAAAGTAGCCTCAGGGCATACACAGGTAACTCACAGGAGAAGCTGAATGTCAAAAAAAAAAAAAAAAGATAATTCTTCAACAGTGACATGCACACTCTTCACCCTTTGGGTGGTGAATATGTAAGAGTCTGGCAGTGGACTTGAGGACATAAGGAAGTAAGATCTCTCTCACTTTCGTGATGGAAAAGGAAATTTGCATAACCATTTAGAGAATAATCTGGCAATATCTAATAAAGTGGAAGACTTGTGACAACCTATGCCCTGATCATTTAGCTTCTAGTTTTCTATCTAGAAACATACCCATGTGCACAAAAAAGGAGAGGGTTCCAAAAAAAAAATTCACTGTAACATTTTTAGAAATTGTGCAAAGGCAGATATAACCAAAAGTCTAAGTCTGTGCTCTTTTGGAGGCGGATCACAGAAGATGAATTTGAGTGCAAGGAGTTTATTTGGGAGATGACCCAGAAAACCTGGTGAGGGAGTGAGATAACATGGGGCTGGGGGAGAGTCAACAAAGGTTGTATTCATGAGCAGGTCATCATTGTGGGCAATTGGAGCGTAAGCTCTCTGGGGACCCTGTATAGACAATATAGAACATACCCTAGGTTGTCCCACTGAAGGGTAGGAAAACTGAAGTATTTATCTACCAAATCCCACCCTTTATTGGAGTGATGATTCCCTAACACTTCAGGCTTGCCTCACATGTCTATGGAGCATGTTCAGGTGGCCAGAGAACACCGTCAGGTAGTGTATTGGTTTGCATGGACTACCATCACAACATATCATAAACTGGATAGCTTCAACAAGATAATTCATTTTCTCACACTTTGGGAGACTCAAAGTCCAAGGGCAAGGCCCTAGTAAGGTTAGGTTTGGTAAGGGCTCTCCCTTTGAGTTGCAGATGACTGCCTTCTCTCTATGTTCTTTACCTAGTTTTCCTTAGTTCATGGAGAGGGAAAGAGTAAGCTCTTATAATCCTTTTTTTTTTTTTTTTTTGAGTCAGAGTCTCACTCTGTTGCCCAGGCTGGAGTGCAGTGGCACAATCATGGCTTACTGCAGCCTTGACCTCCTGGACTCAGGTGGTCCTTTTACCTCAGCCTCCCGAGTACAGGTACATGCCACTGCACCCAGAAAAAAAATTTTTTTTGTAGATACGAGGTCTCACTATGTTGCCCAGGCTGGTCTTGAACTCCTGGGCTCAAGCAATCTTCTAGTCTCAGGATCCCAAAGTGCCAGGATTACAGACATGAGCCAGCACACTTGGCCTTTTTTCTTTTCTTTTCTTTTTTTCTTCATTTCTTTGATGTCTCTTCTTCTTTTTTGAGTTGGAGTCTCACTCTGTCGACCAGACTGGAGTGCAGTGGCCATTCCCGGCCACCGCAGCCTCGACCTGCTGGGCTCCGGCAATCCTTCTGCCTCAGCCTTCCAAGTAGCCGGAATTATAGGCATGCGCTACCACGCCCGGCTGATTTTTTTATTTATTGCAGAGATGAGATCTCGCTGCCCAGGCGGGTCTCGAACCCGCGGGCTCAGGCAATCCACTCACCTTAGCCTCCCAAAGGCGTGGGATTACAGGCTGAGTCACCGAGCCCGGCTGATGTCTCTTCTTCTAAGGACACTAAACTTATTGGATCAGGGCCCCACTTTCATGATCTTATATAACTTTAATTACTTCCTTAGAAGCTCCATCTCCAAATATAGCTGTGGTTAAGGTGGGTAAGGCTTCAACAAATACATTGGGCAGGGAGGGGTGGAACATAAGCATTCAGTCCGTGAGAGACAGAGGGAGGCAGGTAGCAGCTGATGTGTATAGGCAGGTGATCTCTGGATGGGCCAAGAGAGTGCAGGTGGGGAGCTTGGAACATCTGCTTTTCATAGGGGACCAAATCATTTAATTGTGCTAGAGTTATAGGCTAGAATGTTCTACAGCAACTAAACTGAATGAACTCCATAAGTCAACAAAGATAAATCTTAAAGCTATTACACTGGAAAAAATTTACATTGAACGAAGAAAGCATCTTGCAGAATGACATGTTCAGTATAATACAATTTACTTAAAATCAAAAACACACCAAGGAATAATATCATGATTATGGCTACACACACATATAGTAGAAGTGTAAAGACATGCATGGAAATAACACAAACCAAATCTGGGATGGTAGGTACATTTACAAAGTGTGGGAGGAAAAACCTGGAAAATATCTGACTTCAACTGTAACTATAAATTTTGTTACTTGAAAAAAATAGGAAGCATGCTTGGCAAAATGATAAGATGCAGTAAAGCCGGGTGAAGGGAGCTTATGTGTTTATAATGATGCTATTTTTTATACTTTTTATGTTTGAAATATATCCTTATTAAAAATTTTTTTCCAAACAAGAAAAAACCCTACTAATACAGAGTTAAAAGGGAAGGCAGGAGGGTGAGAATGGTAATGAGGTTGTACACTGACTCTCACAAAACCTGTGATTCAAACCCAGTTGTGTTTTCCTTGGAGGATAGCCTTTGATCCTTATTTCTTCTCTGGCAGACGTCCCAATCTTGTGCTTTGCTGGCCAATACAACCATAAATGTGCTTACTTTGGTCTTCACAGTGTTATAATTAATTCTTTTTAAAAATGAGTTATCACCATTTAAAAAATTGGGAGGTTTTATATACAAGGTCAGATTTCTGGCATCTCTTGAAAAAAAACGGGAAGATCTGATAAGATTGAGCCTGCCTGCCTACATGAACCCAGAAACTGGAGTTGAGCAGCTGGCCCTTTAGGTGGGTCACAGCATGTGTCTCCAGTTTGTCATAATCACTACTATCCCTTACTGTCCCTGAAAAATAAACTGAAAACTAGCTGCTATTAATGATCATGCTTGTAGTGTTTTCTTTTTTTAATATTGGAGTTAAGAAAAATGGGAAATATTTCTTGGAGATTTGTATCCATAAAAATTAAGGGTCCATGTGTTTCTTTCATCTAGTCAGCTTATTTATTTATTTATTTATTTATTTATTTGAGACAAGGTCTGCTGTAGTGCAGTGCTTGCTATTATAGCTCACTGCAGCCTCGAACTTCTGCTGTAGTGCAGTGCTCGCTATCATAGCTCACTGCAGCATCGAACTTCTGGGTTCAAAGTTTCCTCCAGCCTCAGTCTACCAAGTATCTGGGACTGCAGATGTGTATGGCCGGCTAATTTTTTTATTAAAAAATAAAGATGGGGTCTCACTACATTACTCAGGCTGGTCTCAAACTCCTAGGCCCAAGCAATCCTCCTGCCTTGGTTTCCCAAAGTGCTAGGATTACAGGTATAAGCCACTATGTTCAGCCTAGCTTCACTCTTTTATGTTACCTGTTTTGTCCATATAGGTGTTTGGTTGTGACTCCAGGTTCACTCATAGCTTCACTCTGTGTCTATAGGGTCTTTTGCTTTTGCAAGTGACAGAAACCTAACTCAAACCACTCAAAGCAGAAGATACATCAATTCACATAATTGCAAAATCCAGGGAGTAAAATAACTTCAACCATGGCTGCATCCAGAGCCTCAAATCATGTTATTAGGAACCAGTCTCTCTATTTCGTAGCTCTGCTTTATTTTGCAGTTAAGCTTCGGATGCAATAGGGACGTTGCCTCCAAGTGCTACAGACGCCCATTCACCTGTCTCACCCCACTCGGTGAGAAGGGACAATCAACCTTGCTAGCTTTAACTGCAGAATCTCAAGGAAGACTCTGATTGACTTGTGTTGGGTCACATGTCCATGCTAGAACCAATGAAGGATTGGCTACCCTGGGTCACATGCCCACTCCTTTGGCAGGAGACGGCAGACACTATGGATTGATCACTGCAATAGGACAAATGAAACAGGGGTGGGCTAGTTTCCTAAAATAAGGAGTCTTGGATGAACAGATCTCCCTGATATTCTGCTTGATCCAAAACCAATAGTATGTTGGAACTGGTCCATAATGGCTCATGAGAGCCGATTATGTGCATCTCTTCCCAGCTCTGCATTCAGTAACATTATGTAGATAGCTCAAAATCAACCATGGTGGGAATATTTACATCACAGAGATGAGCAAATTCTGCACATCAGGATTTTTCTCTGACAAGCATTTACCAGCACCACACTGTCCTAAATTATTTGTTCCTTTTTTTTTTCTTTTACCATTTTACTACATTAGTATGTCTTCCAAGGACTATTAGTCAGGAATTTTGTGGAATGTCCTTCAATTTGGGTATGTCTGATGTTTTTCTCTAATATGTCTTTTTTCTCTCTCTCTTTTTTTTTTTTGGTGTTGTTTTGTTTTTTTTGAGTTGGAGTCTCACTCTGTCGCCCAGACTGGCCTGCAGTGGCTGCTCCCGGCCACCACAGCCTCGACCTGCTGGGCTCCGGCAATCCTTCCGCCTCAGCCTTCCAAGTACCCGGAGTTACAGGCAGGTGCTACCACACCCAGCTGATTTTTTGATTTATTGTAGAGATGAGGTCTCGTTGCCCAGGCGGGTCTTGAATCCGCGGGCTCAGGCAATCCATTCACCTCAGCCTCCCAAAGGCGCGGGATTACAGGTTGAGCCACTGAGCCCGACTTTTTTTTCTCATTTTTAAAAATTGGAGCAAAATATACATAACAAAATCTAAGCACTTCAACAATTTTTTATTACAAATTTTTTTAATATGTTGCCAAGGCTGGAGTGCAGTGGTTATTCATAGGCATAATAATAGTTCACGGCAGCCTCAAACTTCTGACGTCAAGTGATCCTCCTACTTCAGCTTCCCAAGTAGCTGGGACTATAGATGTGTGCCACCGCACCCAGTTCATTTTATCCATTTTTAAGTGTATAGTTTTATGGCAAAGTACATTCATGTTGTGCAACCATCTCCACCATCCATCTCTAGAACTTTTTCATTACCCCAAACTGAAACTCAGTACCTGTTAAATAATAACTTTCCATTTCTCCCATTGTCTGATAATTACCATTCTACTTTCTATTTCTATGAGCTTGATTACTTTATGTACCTCATATAAGTGGAATCATACAATATTTGTCCTTTGTGTCTGGTTTATTTTACCTAGCATAATGTTTTCAAGGTTAATCCATGGTGTGGCATATATTAGAATTTTCTTCCTTGTTTTTCATTTTTTAATTTTTATTTTTGAAACAAAGTCCCACTCTATCACCCAGGCTGAAGTGCAGTGGTACAATCATAGTTCACTGCAGCCTCAAATTCCTAGGTTCAAGTGATTCTCCCTCTCCAATCTTCCAAGTAACTAAGATTACAGGCACATGGCACTGTGCCCAACTAATTAAAAAAAATTTTTTTGTAGAGATAGGGTCTCACTATGTTTCCCACGCTGGTGTCAAACTCCTGGTCTCAAGCAAACCTCCTACCTCAACCTCTCAAAGCACTGGGATTACAGGAGTGAGTCACTGCATCTGGCCTCCTTCCTTTTAAAAGCTGAGTAATATTCTACTGTACAAACAGACTACATCTTACTTATGTATATTCAGCTGTTGATAACTTATTAGCCAGCCTGGGTCACGTGCCCACTCTCTTTTGGCTGTTGTGAGTAATGTTGCCATGATCATGGGGGTGCAATATTTACAATGTCTGAGTGCCTGCTTTCACTTCTTTGGGGTATATTCCCAGCATTGGAATTGCTGAGTAATACAGTAATTCTATGTTTAATCATTAAGGAATTGACATGCTGTTTTTCAGAGTGACTTTTCTTTTTTCCCTTTTTTTAAAAGTTGATGTCTCACTGTGTTGCCCAGGCTGGAGTGCAGCGGCATCATCACAACTCACCTATAGCTTCCAACTCCTGGGCTCAAGCGATCCTCCAGCCTCAGCTTCCTGAGTAACTGGTCCTACAGGTGCGTACCATCACACCCAACTATTTTTTTTTTTTTAAGTTGGAGTCTCACTCTGTCGCCCAGGCTGGAGTGCAATGGCACACTCATGGCCACCGCAGCCTCGACCTGCTGGGCAAAGGTGATCCTTCCGCCTCAGTCTTCCAAGTAGCTGGAACTACAGACGCATGCCACCATGCCTGGCTAATTTTTGTGATTTACTGTAGAGACGAGGTCTCATCAAGTTGCCCAGGATGGTCCCAAACCCCTGGGCTCAGGCAATCCTTTAGCCTCAGCCTCCCAGAGTGCTGGGATTACAGGCTGAGCCACTACACCCCGCCAATTTTTAAATTTTTTGTAGATAAGGGGTTGCACTATGTTGCCCAGGTTGTTCTCAAACTCCTGAGTTCAAGCAATCTTCCTGCTTTTGCCTCCCAAGATGCTAGAATTACAGATGTGAGCTACCATACCCAGCCCCACAGTGGTATCTCTAACCTGCTCCCAAGTGATGCTGAAGCTGCCAGTCCCTGGATCACACCTAGTGACAAGTCTAGGCTACGGCCTGCTCTTAATGGAGCAGTTCAGTTTACACTAACACAACAACTCTATTCCCTGAGCTCCTGAAAGGCCAGCTGCCCCCGGACAGGCCCCTGCAGTCAAGAGCACTCTAGCCTCTTTGTCATTCAGTATAATACGCACAGTCATTGCCATTGGACAATGTCATGAGATCAATGCCTCCTGCTATGAAAACAATTTCTGTAACTTGGCCTAAGCATTTACTAGCAGCAAGAGACCATTATATTATATTAAGCAGACACTTTATACTATAACCTCAGTCCACATGTAAAACCTACACCTAAAATAAAATAAATATAAGGGAACATTCACAGCTGATTTCAGTTACAGTTTCTTATAACTGAGCAGAGTCAGTATTTTGATGCTTTCCTTCAAACTTTTGGTGATAGCCTTTCATTCCATGCCAGTAATCTCGTACTTTGAATTTTAATGTCATAGCCCATGTTGCTGAGGGCTTATTCTAATTTGTTTCTTGGATTCTGGAATGATGTTGTATGGAAAAATAGACACATTGGGAATTATTGAATCCCAGATGAAAACTGAAAGAGCTACAGACCAAAACCAAAGACCAACTAACATGCAAAGAAAGAAATTTCTTTCTTTGTCAGAAATGATACTGTGTGGAAGAGTGAAAAGAAAAAACTGATATTTACTGAAAATTTAATAGACACTATCTTAGCCCAGTTTATGCTGCTATAACAGAATACTTGAGATTGGGTTATTCATTTATTTATCTATCAATCTGCTTATTTATTTTAGAGGCAGATGTTGCCCAGGCTGGGCACAAACCCCTGACTTCAAGCGATCCTCCTGCCATGACCTCCCGAAGTGCTGGGACTACAGGTGTGAGCCACCGAGTCTGGCCTTTGGGTAATTTTTAAGAAACAGGCATTTATTTGGCTCACAGTTCTGGAGGCTGGGAAGTCCGAGATTGAGGGGCTGTATCTGGACCTTTGTTATCCTGTGGTGTGAGGCAGGATGGCAAGAGAGCATGAGGGAGCAAGAACACGAGAGGGCTGAGCTCACTTTGATTATAAATCTACTCTCAAGATAATGAACGCACTTCTGCAATCATATTAATCTGAGCCCTTGTGACCTAATCACCTAATAAAGGTCCTACCTCTCAACAACGTTGCTTTGAGGATTAAGGTTCCAATACATGAACTTTGGGGAACACATTCAAGCCATAGTAGATATTAAGCAGTCTTCATGTGTTACCTTGGTTATATTTGTTAAGAATGCTTTGTGTATGAGCAACAGATTACTTGACTGTAGTGAATCTATTAGTCAGCTATTGCTAGATAACAATCTCCAAATCTGAGAGGCATATGATAACAAGCTTTTTTTTTTCTCACTCATACATGTGTGGATTGGCTGGAATTGACTGCTGAAGGTTGGGCTTCATGCTTGACCATGGGTTTGGTTAAGTCCTGCATTCCCCATCTCTTCTAAGGCCTACAGGTTTCTCGAGGCATGTTCTTCTTATAGAAGTAACTCAAAAGGGCTCAGAAGGGCAAGCCCAACTGCACAAACATATCTGAAGACTCTGTTTACATATCATCCATCAGTAGCCCATTAGCCAATGCAAGTCACATGACCAAGTCCAAAGTCAAGTCACAGAGAAGTACACTCTGTCCTCTGTGAGGCCGTGAATAGACAAATAATTCTGCTACAGGGCAGGAAATAATTGGGATTGACTTTCTAATATACTTTTGTGGCTTAGGTAAATAGGGATTTATTTTCCCCTCTATTAATAGGAAGTCCTGAAGTCTGAGTTTGTTAGTGGGAGGCAATAAATTGATTCTGGCACACGTTTTAGAGTCAACTCCATACGAATAGTATCAGACTAGTCCTATCCTTTTTCACAGGTGTTTTACACACAACAGTATGTTTTTGAGGCTTATCCATGATGATTCATATAGCTCTAAATAATTAACTTTAATGATTGTATAATAGTCTGCTGTACAAATATACCACCATTTATTTATCCTTCTCTGTGGATGACATCTAGGTTGTTACCACATTTGCTCTTATAAATAGTACTATGTGCATATACTTGTACATGTCTCCTTGTGCACATGGTGAGATTTTCTCTAGCATTCACATCAAGCAGTGGATTACTGAATTAAAACAGAAGCACATGTTTAATCTTATTAGATGTTGTCAAACTGCTCTCCAAAGAAGCAGTACAAATTTACCTTCCCTTCAGCAATGCGTGAGAGTTTCCAATCCTCACCAAGCTTGGTTTCCCTAGAGTTACATTTTTTTCCCCTAGGCTATAATATATCTCATTGTTTTAAATAGATTTGCCTCAATTACTACTGATGTTAAATAAGCCACCTGAGCCACTGAGGGTCACCTCGGCCAGGTGGCCATAACCTCCATCTGAGCACGGCAACCTTGAGTCAATGCCTGACTAACAATGGGGTAAAAGAGCTGGACCCTTTGTATCCCACATGAACTTACGCTATGGTACTGCTCACACTACAAGGATCAGGCTGGAGCTAGACACCAGCTGATACACATCACGGCTGGCCTTCCTCCCCTTCTCCCTCCCACTGTCCTTCCTCCAAATATGGCCTCTGTCTTTTACTCTTCTGTGAATTGTTATATTCTTAGTATATATTTCAAGTAGGTTGTTTTCCATTTTCTTATTGATTTGTAGAAACTCTTTATATATTTGGGGAACAAATCCCTTGTCTCTTATAATTGTTGAAAATATTTCTATTTCCTCTCAGTCTCTGGTTTTTTTCTTTCTTCTTTTTCCTCTTTTTATTTTTCTTAATATACCAAGTTTCCCACTAATAACATTGTTATATTTCCTACTAAGTAAGAATAATGTGTGTGTGTATATATATATGTATGTGTATATATATATATGTGTGTGTGTGTGTGTGTGTGTGATGTGTGTATGTATATGTGTATATTAGAGATGAGATCTTGCTTTGTGGCTAGCTTTGAACTCCTGGGCTCAAGTGATCCTCCTACCTAGCCTCCTAATAGCTGAAACTACAGGGGCATGTCACCAAGCCTAACTCACCTGACATTTCAATTCTTTCAGACTATCAATAGCTGCCTGACTGTACCATTTTTTTAACTTAAAAAAATAGATGTTCTGCTTTAGAACAAATAGAGATTTACAGAAAAATTAAGACGACAATACAGAGGTTCCATATACTGCCCATGCAGTCTCCCCTATTATTAATATCTTACATTAGTCTGGTATATTGACCATGAATGAACTCATATCACTGCATTATTATTAACTAAATTGGATGATTTATTCAGACATCCTTAGTTTTTACTTTTGGTCAATTTGGTCGTCATGTCTTCTTAGATTCCTTTGGTCTGTGACAGTTTCTCAGACTTTCCTTGTTTTTTATGACCTTGACAGTTTTCAGGAGTGCTGGTCAGGTATTTCATAGGATGTCCCACTATTAGAATTTGTCAGATGCTTTTCTTGATGTGCGTTGGGGAGGGACATCCCAATAGAAAAGTGCCATTTTCATCCCAACCTATCAATAATACACGTGATCAACATGACCTGTCACAGTTGACACTGACCTTGATCATTGGTTTTTCTTTTTTTCCTTTGTTTATAGAGTTGTGACCACGTGCTTTTGTTACAATTTTGTCTCTTACTCTTTTTTTCTTTCCACTTAACATTACGATGTAATAGATTTTACATTTCAGAATACTTTCACAGATATTAGCTAAAGAACATAACCAATGACTGGTTTCTGCTGATATCCTTGACATATTATCCTGCACTGAGATGGGGCCCTGACCTCATGGGATGCGCTGAGAATAATTCCCAGTTCTCGTGGCCAGATGAACTCTTAATGTCAGGCAGACATGATTCCAGCTGGGTCCTGTGTTTGGTGTGGGAGAACATTTGCTAAAAGTTCCAAGATTTCCTATGGGCTGTTGGTAACAAGAAACATACTGGAAGCAATCCTGTGTCATGTCAAGTTCCCTAAATGGGCATCTGTGTAAGCACATCACAGAGGCAGTGCTTGGAGGAAGGACCATCGGAGGGAGTAGGGGAGGGAGGTCAGCCGCAATGCATTTCTGCTGCCATCTAGCTCCAGCCTGATCCTTGGGGAGCTTGTAGTGTGAGTTGTACCACAGAGTAAGTTCATGCGGGATACAGAGGAGCTGGCTCTTTTACCCCATTGTTAGCCAGGCATTGACTCAAGTTCGCTATGCTCAGATAGAGGGAATGGCTGCCTGACCAAGGCGGCTCTCAGTGGCCCAGGTGGTTTTTGTGAGGAGAGCACATCTCTGGCGAGAGGAGCACCTGTAAGTGTCCAGAAGCCCCACTCACAGACTCTGGGGAAGGGAACACCAGCCCAGGAAATGGTGTCTGAGTTGGGCACCAAGCAATGGATAAAGCAAGTGTGCTACATTTAGCCCATAGAGTATTATACAGCAGGGAAAATGAATGAATTACCATATTGTCTTAGTCTGCTCTGGTTTCTATAACAGAACACCTGGTGGCTTAAACAACAGACATGTATTTCTCACAGTTCTAGCAGCTAGGACATCCAAGGTCAGGTTGTCAGTATGATCAGGTGCTGATGAAAGCTCTCTTCCGGGCTTACAGATGGCCATCTTCTTGTTGTATCCAAACATGGTGGAGAACTCTGTGTCTCTTCTTCTTTTTCTTCTTCTTATTTTTATTTTGTAGATGGGGTCTTGCTATGTTGCCCAGGCTGCCCTGGAATTCCTGGGCTTAAGTGATCCTCCTCAGACTCTCAAGAAGCCAGGAATAAAGGTGTGTGTTACCACATCCAGCTTTCTTCTTCTTGTTATAAGGGCATAAATCCTATCATGAGAGCCCCACCCTCAAGACCTCATCTAAACCTAATTATCTCTCCTAATACTATCCTGTTGGGATTAGGACTTCAACACATAAATCTGGGGGAATGCAAATATTAATTCATAACACCTACATATAATAACACAGAAAAGACGTAATGATGAATAATTCCTAGAGTTTTGCCTACAGCATGATATCTTTTAATAAAGCTCACCAACAATTAACATCAAACTCCTTATTGCTTAGGCATACAATATATATGACAGAACTCTATTTAAACTGAGCATGGTGGGGTGGTGCATGCCTATGGTTTCAACTGCTTGGGAGGCTGAGGCAGGATTGCTTGAGCCCAGGAGTTTACATCCAGCCTGGGCAACATAGTGAGACCTCTGACTCTAACAACAACAACAAAACTATATTTAAAAAGCAACAGGATGATAATTACAATGTTTTGGAACAAGTAAGAGCAGGATGTAATGTTTCAGGACCTGGATTTAAGGGTGAGTTTACAGATGTTTATTATATTGCATTATTAATGTTGCCCAGGCTTGATTCAAACTCCTGGGTTCAAGTGATCTTCCTGCCTTAGCCTTCTGAGTAGCTGAAACTACAGGCACGCACCATTATGCCCATCTGAGAAATGTTTTTAACAAGGAAAAAGAAAGATTTCTTATGTCCCTAACTCTCACTTTCTCTTCTGAATCTTAAGCCACTTAGGATAGTGAAACTCTGAGTAACCAGAGAAGTCCCAGTGCTCCCACAATCTCAAATAATTATTATCATAAAATATCCATTTATTGAGCATCTACTGTATGTCATGCACTATGCTTTTTTCAGGTATTATGGTTAGTGACTGGGTTCCAGAGCTAACAGATTTGAGTTTCAGCTCTGGTGACTCTGTCGAGCTGTGTACGCTCAGGGATGTTACTCAAATATCCATGAGTCTGACTCCTCCCTTGTGAAATGGGACTAGTCTTCTAAACTCACCAATCGTTGGTTGTCTCAAGAGCGTGCCTGGCACTTCTAGGAGCTCCATATGTGGTCCATGTATTGAGTCCAACCTAAATCTCACAGCTACTAAGTCGTGGAAACAGGACTTGAAGTCAGGCCTTTAGCTTCTTGGACCTTTTAAGCCACCAGGCTTCTCCTCCAACGTGCTCCTAAAATAATGAAAAGTGATATTGTGACCCGGCTGACTGTGTCAACTTTGCTGGGCCACAGTATCAGATATTTGGTCAAACATTATCTGGATGTTACTGGGAAGGTATTTCTTGGACTGAGACTAACATTGGTCTTTGAATGGTGGACTTTGAATAAGGCAGATTGCCCTCCATGATGGGGGTGGTCTCATTTAACCAGTCGAAGGCCTTAAGAGAACAAAGAGTGACATCTGCTGAACAAGAAGGAATTCTGCCAGCAGATTGTCTTTGAATTTGAGCTGCAACTCTACCCTGGGTCTCCAACCCGCTGGCCTAATCCATCAGATTTTGGACTCACCAAGACCCCATAATTCTTTGAAATAAATTCCTCAAATAATCTGAAAATAAATTGCGAGACAATACCTTAAAATCTCTCTCTCTCTCTCTCTCTCTCTCTCTGCTATAGCCTAAATATTTGTGTCCCTCAAAATTCATGTGTTGATGGTATTAGAAGGTGAGGCATTTGGGAGGCGATTAGGTCATGAGGGTGGACTCTTCATGAAAGAGATTAATGTCTTTATGCAAAAGGCTCCAAAGACTCCCTTTTGCCCTTCTACCATGTGAAAACACAACTAGGTGGTGCTATCTATGAGGTACTGGTCCTCACCAGATGCCAGATCTGCTGTTGTCTTGATCTTGGACTCCCCAGCCTCCAGAACTGTGGGTAATGCATCTCTGTTGTTTATAAATTAAACAGTGTAAAGTATTTTGCTGTAACAGCCCAAACAGACTGAGATGTTCTCTCTCTGTCAGGATACACACATACAAACACACATAGACACACACACACACACACACACACACACACACACACACACACACCCTGTTGGCCTGTTTCTCTGGAGAATGCTGACTAATACAGATATGATACACACAAGTGACTGGATCTCCCCCTTAACAGAACAATTTTGGTGGTGTTGTTGGCCAGCTCTGAACTGGTATGTGGGGTAAACCTCTATCTTTTTTAAACCACTGTGTTTTGGAGTCTTTTTGCTCCAGCAACTTGGCCTACCCTCAGCTATTACATACAGCAAGGGGCTGGCATTTTCAGCTTCCACAATGGTGGTGGGATCTGCTACAAAGGAAGCAAGGGAAAAGAATGGATTTTCACTATTCTTAAGTAAAACTCAGTTCTTGCTGTCCAGTTCTCACCTGTGACAGTCACAAACCACCTGCCCCCTGCTTTCTGCATCCCAGCCACAGCAGCCTGCCAGCTTTTAGAACAGGTTGAACTTGTTCTTGCCACAGGGTCTTTTCACGTGCTATCTTCTCTGCTTGGAATTGTTTCCCTAGTTTGCTTATCTCACCTCAAATACTGCCTCCTCCTTGACCCTGTGTCTTTTCTTCAGAGCACCTCCCCCACAAGGTAATTTCATCCTTTCTTGTTTGGAGAAATGTCTGTGATACCTACCAGACTGTATTCTTTTTTACAGTAGGGAAGCCATATCAGTTTGGTTCACTCAGCTTGCAGCCAGGGGCCTGCAACTAGTATGATCAAGCAAGGTTTGTGAAATGAATGAATTAGTTAATAAGAGCTCCAGGCTGGGTGCATTGGCTCATGCCTATAATCCCAGCACTTCGAGAGGCCGAGGCAGGAGGATTGTTTGAGCCCGAGAGTTTAAGGCCAGCCTGGGAAACATAGCAAGACCTCGTCTCTACAAAAAAATTAAAGAATTAGCCAGGTGTGGTGGTGTGTGCCTATAGTCCTAACTACTCAGGAAGCTGACACAGGAGGATTGCCTGTGTCAGGGGGATTGTTAGGCCCCCTTCCCTTTCTATCGAAATTGGAAGCTATGGCGAGCCAAGATCATGCCATGGCACACCAGACGGGGCAACACAGTAAAATACAGAACTCCAGAGGTGAAAGGCAGCTTAGGAACTCTGAACTTGGCTAAAATCTCACTGTATTGGTAAGCCCTGGCTTAGAAGGCAGAAGGGAACTTGGAGCTTGACTGTAAGAATCTAAAGGGAAAGCAGAAAACGCAGAGGTTTCTGTGACATTCCCAGCAGTTACCCCTAGGTGGGTAGGGGTGGCTGGATGGTTCCAGCATGTTTGGCTTTGCCCCTTGTGGACCAGCAGAGACATGAGTTGGAAGAGGCCATGGTTCCTCATTTTGTCCCTCTTTGGGCCAGTTGAGCAGAAGGTGGCAGAGTTTGGGGTCAGGTCGTGCATCCCCTGCAGACAATCAGCTGAGCTGATTGAGCTCCTCCCAGGGCACAGAACAAAGGAAGCTGGCTTGGGCCTCTCCCCGTTGGTGGCAGGAACTCTTATTGACCTCCCAGTGTCCATTCTTTTCCCTTGCTTCCTTTGTAGCAGATCCCACCACCCTTGTGGAAGCTGAAAATGCCAGCCCCTTGCTGTATGTAATAGCTGAGGGTAGGCCAAGTTGCTGGAGCAAAAAGACTCCAAAACACAGTGGCTTAAAAAAGATAGAGGTTTGTCCCACATACCAGTTCAGAGCTGGCCAACACCACCAAGCTCCACATGCTTTCCATCTGTGGGTTCAAGGCTGCTGCTCCAGGTCTCTCCTTGGGGCAGAGGTGTACAAGCACACTCATTTGAAGAGCAAGACTTGTAAAGACATGCATAATTTTTTCTTGCATCCTATTGGCCAGAACTTAGTTACCAGGTTGTGCCTAGCTGCAAAGGAGACTGGGAAATGTAGTCCTTAACTAGGCAGCCATATATGCATACATAGCTAAAACTCAATTATTTTGGTCTAGAATAGGAGATGGAAAACTTTTTCTGTGAAGGGCAGAGAGTAAATATTTTCAGCTTTGCAGGCCATATGGTCTCTGTCACAGCTACTCAACTAGTTCGAACACAAAAGTAGTCACAGACAATATGCAAATGAATGAGTATGGCTGTGTTTCATTGAAATTCTATTTGCAAAAACAGGAGGCAGGCTGGATTTGGTCATGGACCTGGAGACTGCAGACTGGAAGACAACTAGCAGTGAGTAATAATCATTTTTTCCAATGAGGCCATAGTCATGTGACCCCTCCCATCCACTGAGACATAGGAAAGGTTCGCTGGAAAAATTTGCCTTACTAATGAAAATAGAGCCATGCCAGGAAAAGCAGCTCTCCCCTCCTACCTGCTTTGGATGAAGGCATGTGATGCCCCACTGCCTGGAGCTGTGGTGGTCGTTTTACAACCAACAGGGAGAGAACAACCTGGGGCCTGACATTGCTGAGCTGTGGAATAACCTAACTTGCAGCATCCCTCCTCTTGACATCTTGTGATGGGAAGAACACAAACCCCTGTGGTTTTAGCCTCCTTACTTGCAGCCAATTGCCACCCAATCGACAGCCCCTCTGTTATTATCGGACCCCTTCCCTTTCTACAAGCTCCTTCCTTTCTCCTGGCCAGGTTGCTTTCCCCTTCTTACTTCAGAGATCAAGTAAGTCACTCACTCCAAAAGGCAAATAGTAATCACACTCTGTGCAAAGAATGTTAGTTTTTTTATTTTTGTGGATACAAGGTCTCACTATGGTTGCCCAGGCTGGTCTCAAACCCCTGGACTCAAGCGATCCTCCCACCTCAGCCTCCCAAAGTGCTGGGATTACAGGTGTGAGCCACCACGCCCGGGCAGAATGAAAGGAGTCTCCCCACAGTCAATCATATTCTTACTCAGCCCTCTGAGTTAGAGCCATTAATTCAGTAACTTAACAAGTATCTATTGAGTGCCAAGTTTCCTAGGGCTGCCGTAACAAATGACCACAAACTTGGTGGCCTAAAATAACAGAAATGTGTTCTCTCACAGTTCCGGAGGCCTGAAGTCCCAAATCAAGGTGCTTCCAGGGAAGCATAGTCTCCAAAGTCTCTAGAGAAGTCTTCCTTGCCTCTCCCAGCTTCCGAGAGCTCCAGGCATTCCTTAGCTTGTGGCTGCTTCGTTCCAGGCTGTGTTGCCATCTCCACACAGCCGGCTCCTCTTCGTCTGTATCTTCTTCTCTTCTCTCTCTTATGGACATTTGTCCTTGGATTTAGGGTCCACCTAAGTAATCCAGGATGATCTCATCTTAAGGACCTTAGCTGAATCACATATGCGAAGAGCCTTCTTCCAGATAAGGTCACATTCATAAGTTCCAGGGGTTCAGGGCATGGACATAGCTTTTGGAGGACCAACCGTCGACATATGACAGAGATTCAAAGAAATTGGGTCATCCATCCCTAGTAGGTTGGACTCCAGGCTCAGTGCAGTTACTCCCCTTTGAAGCAAGATTCAAGGAAAAAACTTGACTCAAAACGGTATACTTGGGATCTCATCTCTGTCACTTATTGATGGAGTGATCTTGAACACATCCTTCCCTGTCTGGGACTCACTTTTCTCGCATGTATAAACCAGGTGGCTTATGGCCAACTCAGGCCTGCACATGTGTTTTATTTGCCCTGCACAGTTGGGGTGTGTGTGTGTGTGTGTGTGTGTGTGTGTGTGTGTGTGTGTGTGAATCGACCTCTATATGACCCCACAATCCACTTACTGGGAATATACACAGAAGAACTCAAATCTCACTCTATAAAAAAGATACTTGCACATGCATTTTATGTCAACATTGTTCACAATAGAGAGAACATGGAACTAATCTTGCTGCCCAGCAAAAGAGAACTAGAAAAAGAAGATGTGGTACACTACACAATGGAATATAACACAGTCCTATAGAAGAGCAAAATCATTGAATTTTGCAGGACCTGGATGGACTTAGAGTCTGTA